>NC_134483.1:98993791-99176291 GCF_040206685.1 Ascaphus truei | reverse complement strand
TATATATATATACTTACTGCAATCTGTGTGTATAAAGTACATACCTATAAAGATATAAATATTTAGTATTGAAGTCTGTGTGTACACATATACTGTAAATGTTTGTTTATTGCATTGTCTGCGGTACAACGTTTGTTTGTTTATACAAACACATATACATACATACATATATACATACATATATACATACATATATATATATATACATATATATATATATACATATATATATATATATATATATATACATTTATATATATATATATAATTGTGCTACTAACTCTCACATTTCCACACCCATTTATATCCAGTCCCACTCCACACACACCTTGTGTAAAGCACTGTATATACTGTGGGCTCTCCATTCATTTTTATTCACACTGATACACATACACACTCTTTCTTCACTTGCTTTCAGTAACCATTTAACACCTCCAGCCATAAAACACATCCACACCGGGGGAAGGAACAGCACAGATAACATTCCAAGAGACACTGTTTTTAATTATACCTTTTGCTTCATTCATTGTAACATCGCCGGAAGAAGAGATCAGTGTATCTCGAAAGCTCGCACAAATAAAAGCATTTCGTTAGCCACAGAACGGTATCATCTATTTATTTATTTATTTTTTGATTATTGAAGCTCGGCTAACACGGTACTGATACCTCTACATATATATATATATATATATATAGTGATGCCGACACCACATTGCAGTCTCTTTTATCCCAAATGAGGCAGGAAATGCTGTATGTCTTTATACTTGGGGTTTATTTACAGGGATAAATAATATGAATAGTCCCACCGTCCTTTTAAGAAAAACCAAATAATAAAATCAAATCCTATTTCCATTAGGAAAGCTAACTGACTTCTCAGCTCCAACCCTTACTAACCCGGCTGCCAGCTAAGCCAGTTGTCAGCCCAAAACATGCCCTAGCATAAGTAATAAGGTAACAGCAGTCTTTGTAAACAATAGAAAGGGTTGTGCTTATCTTAGTTCATCTGGTGATTCCCTGCTTCAGCACAGTCTATCGTCCTTCCTTCTTCTCTTTGGGATTCCAGCCGTCACTGCTTCAGCACAGCTCTCTCAGCAGTGTCACTCAGACTTCTTTAGCCAGCTCCTGATAGCTGGGAAGCTCTTCTGTCTTTCCCCCTTCTCTGGGGAAAAACTGTCTCACAGTGCCTTGCTGCTTCCATACTTTTAAGGCACTTCCTGATTAATTAGCCAGCAGATGAACAGCCAAGCCAGAGAGGGTTAACTCTATGAGAGCTGCAAAGTCATATAACTGCCCTATTCAGCCCCTAGAGGACAGCGATGACACCACAATATATATATATATATATATATATATATATATATATATATATATATATATATATATATATATATATATACACTGTATATATATATATATATATATATATATATATATATATATATATATATATACTGTATATACACAAGAAAAAGACATACAGTCCATTTATCGGTTCAACAGGAGCAGTTCACAGGCATATTGTATAATTTTCTTTATGTCCCCTTAAATCTGAGCAATATATCTTGATCCTGAGAGTACAGTAATAATCCTTGTATATTAGCTCAAGTATAATGAGCATAGATAGTGATCGTTTGATATTAATAGCCTATGACTCATGATATAGTGGCCGCCTCCATACCAGGCTTAAATCATAAAGTGGGATTTATGGAGTACTGGGGAGGCACAACAACCCGAAGGTAAAGTGCCCCCTTTTCACCACCACACTTAGATAAGGCCACTTAGAGCATATAAGCTACACAATCTATCTAATACAGGAAAACTCCACAGGTGACTCACTTTTAGTAGAGATGGAGGCTCTGTTGAGCAGACATCCAAAGAAGATATAAATAGGCTCATTTGTGCTTGCGTCCAGCTTGATTGAAGATAACAGCAGGGAAATAACCTCAAGCGAGGGAAAAGCGGAGCACTGCAGTGGGGTATTGCGCAGAAGGAAATGGCACACCAATAATAAAAAATCTAATTTATTAAGTGACTGCGTGAGACATCCAAAAAAAGAAACAAACTAACCCACTCTGACGCGTTTCGGGCAAAGCCCTTTGTCAAAGAGTATATCCGCTTTTCCCTCGCTTGAGGTTATTTCCCTACTGTATATATATATACTGTACTGCATTCTGTGAACGGAATATACTGTAAGGTTTGGATCACACTTCGCACCCATTTGCACTATTAACTGCCATCCCTCAGCCCCCATCCCCAATACAGTACTAGCCCCCAAAAATAGATACCAAATAAATGAAAAGTTAACAAAATACAGTAGGATAGAATGTAACACGTGATTTATTTCTCACAACAATAGGACTGAATACCAATACATTACAGTACTGTACCACAACAGTAAGGTCACCATAATACATTATACTGTCTTTGCTTCGGGCAGCTTTTAACACTTTAATGATTATTTTGACACCTTCAGGACTACATTAGAGTATCTCACATTTTTCACCAGTGCAAGCAACAATAATTACATATATTCCGCATAAGGCCTATTTTTAAAATAATCCGATTGATACATTCTTACCACATGCCAGTAGCATGTCCATTTCACTGTAACACAATGGACAAAACACTGGCAATGTTATTTATATGGTTGTTGCATTTTTGAACATACACAGTGTTTGACCAGAAAGCTCGTATTCCCTCTATTAGTTGTTTCATGTTGGCAGGTTTGACGACTTTACTCAGGTGATGTTTCCTCTCATACCACACCAGTGTGAAGATTAGATGTGAGGATGTGAGGAAGGTGAGGGGTCACCCAGGGGCGTGTGTCAAGTCACAATGATCATAAGTGAGGCACAGGAACCATAGCAGCCATTTTGTCTGTTTTAACATTTTGAGTGAAAGGAGTCTGTGAGTTCCATGCAAGGCTGATGTTTGTGCAGTCGCTCCCAGGAGAATTCAGCCCCCACTAATTCTCAGGAATAGACATTGTGCTGACCCTCACAATTTGTGACGGTTGAGATAGTTGCCACTTCCCTTATCTACTGTAGCAGCTGCACACACAAGGTTGCCAAATGTTAACTATTCTAGCAGAAACCACAAGGCCCCATGGCATCACTAGAAATATATAGAGTAAAGGTTACATTTGCAAATGGAGAAGGCATCAAAACTGGGTCATGTTTGCATAATGGGGGATTTTAATTACCCAGACATAAACTCGGGCAATGAGATTAGCATTACAACAAAAGGAAACAGGTTTTTGGGGGTGCTTAAAGACAATTATATGACCCAAATAATTGAGGAACCAACCAGGAGAGGGGCAGTTCTGGATTTGGTCATATTAAACAATGTAGAAGTAATAACAAATATTCAAGTCCTGAACATTTGGGTAACAGTGATCATAACATGGTCTCATTTGAAATAAATTATCAAAAATCAGATTACTTGGGTTCAACAAAGACCTTAAACTTTAGAAAGGCAGATTTTAATAAACTGAGTTCTAATCTACATGTAATACACAGGGATGATGTTTTTGCAGGGAAAAATGTAGAAGATAAATGGGCAGTCTTTAAAACATTGTTAGAAAAGCACCCTTATCATTGTATACCATTGGGTAATAAGTATAAAAGAAATAAGTCAAAACCAATGTGGTTAAATAAACAGGTAGTGGAGGAAATGGACAAGAAGAGGAAGGCGTTTAGATTCTTTAAGTCAGAAGGGACGGAGACATTGTATCAGAATTATAAGGAATGTAACAAAAATTGCAAAATGGCAATCAAATTAGCAAAAATGGAAAATGAAAAAAGGATTGCAATAGAAAGTAAGGTCAACCCTAAAAAGTTCTTTAAGTATCTTAATAACAAAAAAATGAGAAAAGAAAATATAGTGCCCTTTCAGCGTGAGATGGTTAGGCAGATTATTGGAGATAAGGAAAAAGCAGAGGTAATAAACAAATTCTTTGCCTCTGTTTACCAGGGAAGAATCAAGTTCAATAGTAGTGCCGCAGGAGGAAGCCACAACCTCCATATTAATGAACAATTGGTTAACTGAGGAAGAAGTTCATAAGCAACTTGAAAAAATTAAAGTAAATAAGGCACCTGGCCCCGATGGCATACATCCAAGAGTTCTCAAGGAGTTAAGCTCAGTAATAGCCAAACCATTATATTTAATATTCAAGGACTCCATTTCCACAGGCTCAGTACCACAAGATTGGCGTAAAGCAGATGTGGTGCCTATATTTAAAAAGGGAGCTAGATCACAACCGGGAAATTACAGATCTGTAAGCCTGACTTCAATAGTGGGGAAACTACTTGAAGGTTTAATACGGGATAATATTCAGGAATACCTAATGGAAAACAAAATTATTAGTAATAGTCAGCATGGATTTATGAAGGATAGATCATGCCAAACTAACCTTATTTGTTTCTTTGAGGAAGTAAGTAGGAATTTAGACCAGGGTAATGCAGTTGATGTGGTCTACTTAGATTTTGCAAAGGCTTTTGATACGGTTTCACACAAGAGATTGGTGTACAAAATAAAGAAAAGTGGACTCAGTAATAATATATGCACCTGGATTGAAAACTGGTTAAAGGACAGACAACAGAGGGTTGTCATAAATGGAACTTTTTCAGGTTGGGCTAAAGTCGTGAGTGGAGTACCTCAGGGATCGGTACTGGGACCCCTACTTTTTAACTTGTTTATTAATGACCTTGAGGTTGGGATTGAGAGCAAAGTCTCCATATTTGCTGATTATACTAAATTGTGTAAGGTAGTAGAATCAGAGCAGGATGTAATTTCTCTTCAGAAGGACTTGGAGAGACTGGAAACGTGGGCAGGTAAATGGCAGATGAGGTTTAATACAGATAAATGTAAGGTTATGCATTTGGGATGCAAGAATAAAAAGGTGACTTACAAATTAAATGGAGATATATTGGGGGAATCCTTGATGGAGAAGGATTTAGGAGTGCTTGTAGACAGCAGGCTTAGCAATAGTACCCAAAGTCATGCAGTAGCTGCAAAGGCAAACAAGATCTTAGCTTGCATCAAACGGGCAATGGATGGAAGGGAAATAAACATAATTATGCCCCTTTACAAAGCATTAGTAAGACCACACCTTGAATATGGAGTACAATTTTAGGCGCCACTCTTTAGAAAAGACATTCTGGAACTAGAGAGAGCACAGAGAAGAGCCACCAAATTAATAAAGGGGATGGACAATCTAACTATGAGGAGAGGCTAGCTAAATTAGATTTATTTACATTAGAAAAGAGGCATCTAAGAGGGGATATGATAACTATATACAAATATATTCGGGGACAATACAAGGAGCTTTCAAAAGAACTATTTATCCCACGGGCAGTACAAAGGACTCGGGGCCATCCCTTAAGGTTGGAGGAAAGGAGATTTCACCAGCAACAAAGAAAAGGGTTCTTTACTGTAAGGGCAGTTAAAATGTGGAATTCATTACCCATGGAGACTGTGATGGCAGATACAATAGATTTGTTCAAAAAAAGGTTGGACATCTTTTTAGATGGGAAAGGTATACAGGGATATACCAAATACGTATACATGGGAAGGATGTTGATCCAGGGTTTAATCTGATTGCCAATTCTTGGAGTCAGGAAGGAATTTATTTTTCCCCTTATGAGATATCATTGGATGATATGACACTGGGGTTTTTTGTTTGCCTTCCTCGGGATCAATAAGCAAGTATAGATATAGGATAAAATATCTGTTGTCTAAATTTAGCATAGGTTGAACTTGACGGACCTATGTCTTTTTTTCAACCTCATCTACTATGTAACTATGTAACTATATAATATATACATTTTAGCTTGGATCAGTTTTTAGCATTTTTTGTATAACGTCTATATTTTTCCATTTACTAGGCCACCCCACACCATATACTCATTAGCAATGTATAAAATGTACTGTCAGTCATGTTTCTGGCAGAGAGCTTTTTTCAAAGCTGTCTCTTTGTGTTCGCTTGTACAATAAAACTAGTTTGATTATTCTGAACCCTATTGATTTATTGATGTTATTGTACACACTTTCACACCAGTTCTATGGGGTTTAAATCGGGTGATATGCAACATCAGGGACCAAAAATGGGATGTAAGAGCAAATATCCATACAGTAGAAATGAAAAAGAAACTGTTACAATGCGGCACTTACTCCGGGAGAGTCTTCACCCAGTAAATTCCACGTGAGTGAATAAGGGTAACCGAATAAGGGTAACCGAGGCACTATGTTTTGGGTCATTATCCTGGAAGTTCCGATGACCACATGGGAACTGAGCCTAAATATAGTCAGCTATTGAGTCTATAATCTCTTCTTGAAAATATTTTTTTATCCATGATTTCTGTACAGAAAAAGGGATGTAATGTCATACAGTACATTATTACGGCACATAAAATGTAATTACCAAAAATGATAAACTGAGAATTACCGTCAAATATTCTTATGGCCCTGGTCCTAGTCTAGAGATAGCACCCCCACACATGGACCTAGAGTGGGTGCTTGAGACGTGGCTTCATGGATAGTCTTTTTTTTTGTTAATGGCAAAAGTGGCAAATCTTTCTAGGGCAACTGACGTCTCATCTGAAAATATTACATTGTCAAAAGTTTCTCCACTATCGATCCAAGTTTGCACATGCTGTACTCTATTAATCTTTTTGGGCTCTCTTATCATTGGATACACTCTGTAATGACAAGATAGAATTGTACAGGTACTGTTAACTCGCAAATGTACATACTGAACAACAACACTTGCATTATACAATATTGCAGCAAAACACTTTACTTGACATGTCTGTACTTCCAACCCAATTCACTTCTCATTCTCCTGATGCTGGACTGAGACATTGTCAGGTTTAATCCTGCTGCAGAACTTCTTTACCTGCGGCAAAACAACTTTCATCATTTGAATTTCTTGGTTTCCTTTCCTATTATCTAATTTTGCTGCACTTATTGTATTATTATAATTCCTTGTACTGTATTCTTTGTGAAGCGCTGAGCACACTTTTGGCGCTATATAAATAAAGACATACAATACAATTGCTGATCTCATCCACAAGCCGCTTTGCCACCTTACAATCGTACGAAAATGTGAACGATTACAAGTTTGAATATGTATTTGTCACACGACTGAAGTTAAATATGACCATGGATAAACATTTTTATTTCTACATAATTGTCCCAAAAAACAAGGGAGAAGGGGAAGAGGGAGGGGGATGAGGGAGAAAGGAGGAAGAGGGGTTGAGTGAGAAAGGAGGGAGAGGGGATAACGGAGAAAGGAGGGAACAGAAATAATAATATTCTCATTCAATAATATACAGTTAGACTGTCTATACAGTACAGTACAGTACATACTCTGTTCTGACCAAGCGAATCCTCTTTATAACTTTAGTCTTTACATGGGCATGATAGCAGACACAGCTAAGGGTGACGTTGAGGCCCAAGTTATTTAACCAGGCTTGGATAAGGCTTATTTGTTGTCCTTTCAGGTAGATCTGCCATATTCTCATGCTCATCTCCTTTAAAATAACTGTTCTGGGCATTGCCGCTTTTGAAAAGAAATTAAATAAAGCACAGTGAAGTACAGTATTTACAGCATTTGTCATGTAACGTTAATGTTTGCACCCTCTTTTAACACCTGTATCATCAAATCGGGGATACAGTGCTTAAAAGGTCAACCAAAATGGATCTCCTCCACAGAGGCTAATCTGTCTCTGAAACAGCTGCTTTCTGTCCAGATACTGTATTGTGCTTAATCTTCTGTCATGGATCAGTCCCAATTGTACACACGCAACATGCGGCTCACAACTTTTGTGAGCCCGAGTTCCATAGGTCGCATTCTGGAATCTTTAAGTGACTATGGAAGAATTTGCAACACATCACAGCAATACAGGGAAAGAATGGAGGCAAAGTTGGATAAACTTTTGGAGAGAATGGAGATGATGGAGAGGGGCATGGTCAACATTGACAATGACATTGCTGGGCTCTATTATTTTGTTTCTGGCCCTCCCCTTGTATGTCCGAAGCAGAAGGGTGACCTGGAGGAACGCCATCCACCACCTGCACCTTCTTCTTCACCGGAATTGGCCTGCAAACCGCCAAGACAACGCACACCACCGGAGGAAATCATCCTACCAGACTCTACCCTCCTTCACTCTCAGAAGCACATCTCTTCCATCAACACCTGGTGCACCCAAAGATGTACTGGTGCAAATGTGAAGACCCACAGATTATCTATCCATGCCCAGTGAACTAAGTACAAACCTTCCGTAGAGCATACGGGAAAAATACTTTTCCAGATGTGCTGGAAAAGTGACCATGTTAGCCCTTCTCATTATGAAACACCATGTCAGTTATGAGCTGTATCTTCAGTGGTTTAATGTGGTTAATTATGATGGCAATAGGGGCAAGAAAGCACTGCCTTCGAATATGCGCAGAAATATTATGGACAAAATAAAGACATTTCATTATGACCTCGGTTCTTTTCCGAGCTGTAAAAGACAACATAAATACCTTTTTAAGGCCTAAAAGGCGTCTTCCCTGGAACACCCACGGCTATGGGGACGAACACTTGTTTAATTAATTTCACAATAATCAACTAAACACGTACTGGGATTGTTTTTCATATATTAAATAATACGTTTTGTTTAATAAAGTGTTCACTTGTTTCATTGTTTTAAGATTTTTGTTACTTGTTAGAAGAAAATTGAATACACTTACAGTAGTACTGTACATAAAGTACTAAGGTTTTCTAGCCCTTGTCCTCATGTAAAATGCAGTACAGTGAGTGTCACTCAACCTAGCATTTGTAAGCATGTAACATGTAGTACACATTCGGCCTAGCCCTTGTCCTCATGTAACATGCAGTACATTGAGTGTCACTCAACCTACTGTAGCCCTTGTCAGCATGTAACATGCAGTATAGTGTGTGTCACTCAACCTAGCCCTTTTCAACATGTAAAATGCAGTTCAGTGAGTGTCACTCAACCTAGCTCTTGTCAACTTGTAACATGCAGTACACATTCAGGCTAGCTCCTAAGTGATGCCCCTAAGCAAGCCCACCAATGATCTGTAACGTGGCATCACCACCTACAGTATATTTTTCTGCTGCTAATACATCTCCTTAAACAACCTAACATCCTGCCAATATTCCGCATTGCTCTGTTACATTGTGTGTCTACTTTTAAGCCTACTGAAATAATGTCTCCCAGGTCCCTTTCCTTTATAGTACAGTAGCTGACATAGTGCCATTCATTTTGTATTTTGCGTTTGGATTTTTTGTCATGAAATTCTATTCAATCTACCTAACGCATGAATAATTTTATTTACCCTTGGAAGTGTCAATCAGATCTTTGTGTAATCTTTAAAAAAAGCATTTTTTTCCCTTTAATACCATTTGTAATATCATGAACAACTCCCGTTATTTTAATATTATAATTAATAATAAACTGTTTTTAGATTATACATCATATCACAATATTATACACTTTGGATGTTTCGAGTTCTGTCCTTTTCTCTAATTTGGGGTTACCATACTATTGTACTATACTGTGTGATTGAGTGCTGACACAAGGGGATCTCACTGGTCTATCGGCCTCTCTTAGGTCTGTTGTCTACCAGTAATTGTTGTTCATATCTATTGTTCATTTGCCCCTTAGCACCGTCCACTTTATACTACTTACATGTAGTATATTAGGGAGTGCTTGTGTCATATTTGTGTTTTTTGTGTCCCATTTGTAATATCAGTAATAGAGATATTAAAGTGCATTGGTCTAAGTACTTATCCACTGGTTACCTCGCCCTCCTCTGAATGTACTTCCCTTATCACAACTCTGTTTCGCTTATCCTTCAACCAATGTTGTATCAATTCTACCACCTTCTACAAATCTACCAGTCCAATCCCACGCATTACAATCTTCTAAGTAGGAAAGTGTCAAAGGTCTTACTAAAATCTAGTAAAAAGTAATATAGAAAAACTGTGCACCAGATTGTGTATTTTTATTGCTAAATAAACCTATATATAATGTGAATGAACTAAGGTATTAATTAAACACTGTGCACCCAAAACAACTTTTTGTTATACAAAGTGTGAGAGTCTGCTGCTCATTATAGAAGATGGCTCATCATCTTGTGGAATATATGAAAAGAACAGACAGTTCTTTAGACAGTACTAGTATGTTGCTGTGATGCGGCGCATCTATTGACATCAGTTGTACTGTAATAGGTACCGGGAGTGTTTGGCGAGTACACATGTATAGCTAACCCCATAGCCAGCAGTGCGGGAGTATTGGTATTCCAATTTTCATTTTAACCCATCCCTGGCTTCCCAATTGCTGCTACAGAGTGCTTCCGCACCAGGAGCTAATATCATCTGGCGGTGACTTCACTGTCGACGACTCCATGGAGATGGCTACATCCGGGCAAGAGAGCGTTCCCCATAGATGATCGGATCGCAAGATACTGATGGTGGTCACTGACAGGGAAGGAGCCAGCAGACTGGTGATAATGGTAACATGTACCAAAACATGCCCTGCTTTAATCAAGTTTGAATTCTGTACGTGCAATACTCACCACATGTAACTGGTCACTTCATAATAATATGTTTTTGTCACGCTTGTGCTCTCTTCACAAGCGCCAGGGAAAGGGAAGGACCCGTTAGCGAGGTGGGGAGGCCGCAGGGGATACGAAGGGAGTAAGTTGCCGCGCAGCTTGGGATCGGCGCACGTAGTCACGTGACCGCGCCGCGCGCATGAGAATGCGTGATGCGTCCGGAGGTGCAGTGCCTAATCAGAGACACGAGTGATCCAGCTGCATGTGCGCGCATGCTCTGACAGCAGAGCGGGAGTGCGCGCGTTCTCAGGCACCAACGCGGGGGTTGCTGGAAAGCCAACGCTTCAGCACAGGAGTCTGGAAACGGAAACCAGGAACATGGTACAGGAACATGGGCATAGAGTCCAGAGCATAAGGTAACATCCAGAGAAGGATTGCTTCTAGAGAACGTCCAGACTTCTTATAGTCATAGTGCCAGAAACAGCAAGGTGCAGCGAAACTGAACATAACATAAGGGTTCTTAGTCTAATTCATTGGCCAAGGAATTATAAGCCTGCTACCACGTCAAGGTGAACCCTACTAAGCAGGTACCTACACTACCCAACGATAAACTAACCTCAGTAGTATAAGAGTGACTGTCCCAGTCTTCCGGAATCCACAAGAGATAAGTAAATGTCCCAAGGAGGTCCCGGCAGGAACAGTATGCAATGAATACTAGCAGGCACCAGGGCTGGTAGCAAAAGACTAAATGCAAAGAGAAAGTCAAAGAGAGGCTTACTTCCTGTCAGGAGGAAGAGGGCAGGGTTTGCCAGAAAGCAAGATGGCGTAGCTTGCTTCAGAATCCTTAAAGATACAGGATCTTGACTCGCAGCTAGAGGGCGGCGATCAGAAGTAAACAGGTAAGGAAGGGACACGCCGCAGGGGGCGTGTTCCGCGCATCGTTACAGTTTTACACTATGAATGTCGTGTGCTGTCTGTTCTTTTCATAAAATCTAGGTCAACTTCATCTATTGCTCTACCCTGATCTATTACCTTAGTCACGCAGTTAAAAAAAAAAATTTGACATGATTTCTCCCAAGTAAACCCATGCTGCTTGGAATCTTGTAGGCTGTTGGACTTTAGCTAGTCAACAATTCTATCTTTCATCATTTGTTCCATTCATTTCCTGACTACAGACATCAGTCTCATTACTAAGATCAGTCTCACTGACCTGTAGTAACCTACCTTTTTCCCTACTTCCACATTTATGAAGTAGGACTACACTTGCTTTTCTCCAGACATCTTGAACATCTGTTGCCCGCACTCCCCTAAGCTCTTTTAATATCCTTGGATATATCCCATCTGGTCAAGTTGATTTGTCCACTTAGAGTTTTGACATTTCCAGTATGATTTTCTCCTCCTGTAAATGGAATTGCGTCAAACTCCTTTCCATTTATTTTCCTGTTACCCAACTGTGCTCCCTTTCCTTCACCTTCCTCTTCGGAGACAGAGCAAAAATAATTATTAAGATGGTCTACTATACCTTTTTTTGCATTCAACAGGACTATTCTCTTTCATCTATGGTCCTTTTGTTTTTCTCCTTTAACTTGTATACCTAAAAAAATATATATATATTTTTCCCCCCACTCTTCTTTACTGACTGAGCTATTTTCTCTTCTTCTTAGGTCTTATTGTGGATGCCTTAAATAGTGTAGCAAGCTGATTTTAGCCTTAGCCATTTTATCTTCTTAAGATTCATGTAAAATCATGCTTACCAGAATTAAGCTCCTATAATACTGTATATCACTGAGCACAATGAATTGATGCTTCTTTATATTCTCTGATTTTATTTTATTGGATTTTCTTCATTGATCTATTTAGTGTATACAATGTTAAACCTTTACAAATGTATATATGTATGTATGCATCTGTAGAGAAGAGACATGTTATGCATCAAAAGCTCTGTACAAACTATATTTATGAATAATTTGTATGCTCATCTGTTGTCTTTTAAAAGAGCATATTTTGAACAGAATATCAAGCATATGAAAGCTGTGCCTTGGTGCATGTTTGTCAAGTTTCTGAGATATTTGGCCTCTGATCTGGCAGTGTCTATACAAAGATTTATCTTCATGTCATTTCACAACATGTAAAAGCTCAGTATGGTATAATTTGCATGTTCTTACCCAGGATCTCTGGCGGCAGTGGAAGCATTGTATGTTAAGAGATCATGGGGAAAAACAGGGTTGCAGACCTGTCTGACATGTGAATGTGCTAACAAGTGGTATTTTTATTTGCTGTATAATTTATTATAATTCTAAAATGCAATCTACATACAGTATGTCTATTGTTATTGTTCTTATTTAGCAACTGTAATATACACAATGCTTAACAGGGAAAACCATGGTGTGTATTAAATACTTTATCTATTTATTAATATTAGGAATAGATCTGATTAAATATATTGGCTTTTGTTGTAAAGCTGCTCTTAAAGGTTTCAAGTTGAGCTTAGAACAGAATTTAAATGATACATACTGTAGTTTTGAAGGCAGAAATAGTCACCCCAATTCCTTGCAAACTCATTACTTACTTTAGTATGGCGATTTTTCAGACATTTGTTGGTTAATAAATTTGAATAAATATGTTGAAAAATACTTAACTATGCATGTTGATAGTGTAACCCTCCCTACCCGGTGCCCTAAGGAGGTTACATCGGTGTAATGGTGTTTTAGACATCCACGTGGATTTACTTTGTCTCAGGAGGTTGCCTGTAGTTGACTGGGTGATGGAAAAGATGGGTGGCAGGAGTCTTTATTTATGTTCCCATACTTGGGAACAACCTAGTCACAGGTATAGGTAGATTTGCATTGTTGTACTTCATTTCATCCATTCTCCTATCACTCTTAATATGGGTCTTCCTTGAGTGCCCACTCTTAACACACTCATGGGAGGTGCATTTACTTGTATGTTACTGACGATCATCTGGTGGACTGTGCACCCCACCTTATTAATATTCTTAGTGTCCCTTTTACTGTGAGCCCATTCTGAGATCTTGGCCTGTCCTGTGCAGCGTTGCGGTTGCTTTCCAACCCCTGCATTGGAACTACCACTTCCTCAGGAGGTACTGAATACTCTGGCTGAGGATCCGCAGATAGGGTGGATCCCCAGATATCCTGGGGCCATGTCTGCTTGGCCCATTGAGCCATGTCTGCATTCCCATTACTGGGACATTCTCTTCTCTCTTTTGACCATACTATTGGATCCTATCTAAAGGGGCACTGACTCTTTCTGAGACACAATAAAAGGGGGGCATGATCTATTCTATACTTTGGGGAACATCTTCCCTATCTCTACTCTCTGAAGCCTCTCTCTTTCTTCCATGCTGTAACACTCCCCCAGAATCCTCTGCTCCTATCTTTTATACATTCTGTGACACGTCACCACTGGGTGGAGCTTAACATATACTCTCACGGTTGACTCCTAGTTTACATTAGTACCCAACACCAGGAGGGGGTGGGAGTTACAACAGTATATATGGTGTGTTTAGGTAAGCAGGATTTAATTGTTAGTGTAAAGGTTTATGTTGAGTTGCCTTCTTATCTAAATAGCTTTTTACTTTATGTCAAAAACTCATAGCACTTAAGGATACCAAGTGGTGAAAATTCATATAATTTCCTCTTAGTCAGCTGATACAGATTATATTTTATTTTAGATTCAAAACATGTTTGGTACATTTTCAGCACGAAAGGGGTGTGATAATTATTGTAATTTCCTTTTCAACAAACTGCATCAGCATTCTTTGATATATATTAGAATTTGAATTATATTCACAATTATTAATCTAATTTGTACTGTACACAGGCTTGCTTAGTTTTTGGAACAGAACAAATGAAAAAAAAATGCCAAAATGTGAGCTCATATGCCAAATTAATGTTGTATTCATTTGATACTACGAAAGAATTGACTTCTTCAAATCTTTCTTTCAGGCTATTCTAGCTACTGTTTAAATTCAATTAAATGAATGTTTATGAATGTTATACTGGACAAACATAGCAATAGAAGCATTGCAAGTACAAGAGATACATGTTTTATATCTGCAGAGTACCAGAAACAATGCATTTTTATGTGATTGATGGAGCTCCACATGCCACTAGATAATTTAATCTTCAAACAAAAAAAGAATGCTTTCTTATTGAAAGTAGCAGTTAAGCATGACTAGTGAACCGTAAGTTTATTGCTAGGTCACTTATTATATTTATATGTATGTGTGTATGTACTGTATGTATGTATAGTTGTGTGAAAAAGAAAGTACACCCTCTTTGAATTCCATGGTTTTACATATCAGGACATAATAACAATCATCTTTTCCTTAGCAGGTCTAAAATTTAGGTAAATACAACCTCAGATGAACAACAACACATGACATATTACACCGCGTCATGATTTATTTAACATAAATAAAGCCAAAATTGAGAAGCCATGTGAAAAACTAAGTACACCCTTACTGCTTCCATAGGAATTAAGATGCTAAGTAGTAGACAGGTGCTGCTAATCAAATGCCCTTGATTAATTGATCATCAGCAGGTGTGGCCACCTCCATAAAAGCTGAAGTTTTAGCAGTTTGCTGGTCTGGAGCATTCAGGTGTGTGTTAACACAATGCCAAGGAGGAAAGACATCAGCAATGATCTTGGAGAAGCAATTGATGCTGCCCAACAATCTGGGAAGGGGTATTAGGCCATTTCCATACAATTTAAAGTCCATCATTCTACAGTGAGAAAGATTATTCAAAAGTGGAAAACATTAGCACATAGCTTCTCTATTTTGGCTTGATTTTTGTTAAATAATCATGACACGGTGTAATATGTAATGTGTTGTTGTTCATCTGAGGTTGTATTTAAATAATTTTTAGACCTGCTAAGGAACAGATCATTGTTATTATGTCCTGATATGTAAAACCATAGTATTCAAAGAGGGTGTACTTTCTTTTTCACACAACTGTATGTTTGTATGTATGTATGTATGTATGTACAGTATGTATGTGTGTGTGTGTGTGTGTGTGTGTGTGTGTGTGTGTGTATATATATATATATACAGTAGAGGCAACGTTTATTCTAACATTTGCTGTAAACTAGCCGGGTTACATTCTGGGTATGTGCTGGGTATGTGCTGGGTATGTTCTGGGCTAGTTTGAGGCACGTTTAAGGCATTTCTGCATTGACTAACGACCCATAGGATTAACACAGCAGGGATCCCTGGCAGTCCAATTCAGTTTGAATGGGACTGCCAGGGACCCCCGCTGTTAATCTGATAGGCCATTAATCAATGCAGAAATGCTGGGGCTAGTTTAAGGAAAGTTTAAGGCATGTATTCAGAATGTACCTGGGTGTACCTGGGTCTTTTGGGGAATTGGCACTGGTTTTTGTTAGAATAAGAGTTGCCTCTACTGTATATATATATATATATATATATATATAGCAAATGGAAATATACTTTGCTGTGGAGGGTTTTTGTCTCTTTTTTTAACCACCATAACTTAATTAAGTGTATGTATATGCATATTTATATATATTTATATATATATATATATATATATATATATATATATATATATCAGCAAAAAGAAAAAAATGAAGTAGTGCCTACTGAAATCCCCCCCCCTGCAGATAGGGGCCATTAAAGTGTGTATGGGTCATACCTGCTGGTAACAAGAGGGCTGCGTCATCCGCGATGACTTTGTGACACAGGAACAGACTTCTGGGGTCCATATCCACATAATACTTAGCAGTGCCACGCCTCCAACTGCTGTAGGCTTCAGGAATGAATGGAGATGATCTCCCAAAGTAGAACTTGTACTTCTCCCCCAGTTAGATCACACACCAGGCCAGAGGTATATTGCAAATAGGAATGGTTTATTACTATAGTCTTTGCAGTAATACACAGATTCTCAGCAGTCTTCTGCCGGTGATGGTCCCTGGTCCCTGGACTGACACTACAGGCCTAGGGCATCCAAAGCCGTCCTAGCTCTTCCCCACCTCCCTAGTGGAGGCAGAGTCACACTCACTCCTCCCTGCAGGGAAGAGCACGTGGGTAGGCCCCTATCTCAGGCTCCCCAACATGTGCCATGCCTTCTTCATAGGGAAGAAACAACCTCCAAATTTAGGGCGGTCCTGCCATTAAGTTCAGCAAGAAGGTGGGCACCCCCGTTGTACCAGCTACAACAGGATGTGCCTTCCTCTGCTGTCACTCAAGTGCAGTACCAAAGGTGAAGGGGAAAACCCCATAGCAACTACTGGCAAGGCATGCTTATACCAAAACTTACTGCCAGAGAAGGGCAAATTAGAAGTCATAAATAATAAATTAACATATGACTGTGATTGTAACAGACCACAAATGCTAGATGTGATAGTGACTAATGGCAATTATAATAGACTAAAGTGTCTAACAGTGGAGTAAGTGCTAACTACAATACTGTAATACACTTAATATACAAACTAGTACAACAATATAAAGCAATTAACAATTGACACATGAAAAAAATAGCCATAAAGTGTATACCTTAAAATAGAAAAAAACATAAAAAAATATATAGATGGTAGTAAAAACCAGTCCCAATACACAGTCCTCCGGAGTCTTTTCAGCCTAGATACAGGGATCACCATTCCCTCCATTGATATCCGTAGACAAAACAAGAACAAACAGGAGCACTCCTAGTGTATTAAAGTTTCAACAATTTTATGGGACTGGACACAAGATAAAATGAACACTCACAAACTCAGCTACAACTTGAGCATTTATGAGAAATATCTCAAATATCAGTACTGCAGTCAGATCCACAAGGCTTCTGCTATGATCTGATGCCTCATTCTCTACGCAACCGGATGTGTATCCTGCACGCCGTGTCACCTCCAGATTCGTCTCCAATGGCTACAGCCACTCCTCTACTCATCATTACAGGCAAAACCACCATATCCCTCAGCTGGCAACAATTCCTCAGGAACCTTAGACTTAATATTTTAGGCATTCAATACCACCTAAACAAGATCTTATAGATATTCTCCTTGATCATTGTAGAAATGAATCGTTTTGAAACATAGTCCCAAATATAAGCCCAATCATCATTGGAAATCTCTACTTGGAAATCAGATTACCATTTCTTACTATAATTCTTACTATAATTATGATCATAGAAGTTACCCGAGTGGGCTACTTCCTGATATATGGTACTGATCATAACTTCTGGGCCAACATAGTTTATCCAAAATAGTAGACCTGGGAACTCAAAATTACGCGCTTCATGTTGAATGAAATTATCAATTTGAATACATTTTAATACCTCAGCATTTGAGGACTATTTCAAATAAATTAACAAAAATTTTATTAGCTTCCCCATGGCTAATAACTTGCCAACATCTAAAATATTTTTTTTCAAAAATCCTATGTTTTTGATCTGAAACGAAAGTTCTGAAAAGTTATGATTGTCAAATATAGGGGTTAATTTAGATGAGGTTAATGTAGGGGTTAATTTAGATGGGGAAGAGACAAGTTCAAATTTTACTTTAGAGAAATCCTAGATATTTAATGTGAATTTAATTACTTCAGGAAGTATTGGTGGCTTTTCCATCTGTCCAGTCAGAGAAGGATGGTAGGGAAGACACCTTTACGTTATGTAGATTCTATATCTATCCAACAACATTTGAGTGCCAAAATATCATTTGTTTCAGATGTTTTTATGCTACAGTATATAATACAGTACCTCTTAATATCAGAAGCACCAACCCTCCTGTTTTGCGATAGTAATACTGACCTTGCTACTCTTGACTTCTTGGCACTCCATATACATTTAATTACCCTATTCAGCAATTCTTGTATAGTATGTGTCTGAGAGGATTTGAGAGAGTCTGAAAGTGATAAAGTAATCTAGGCAAAATATTAATTTTAACTATTTATTCTTCCCAGCCAACTATGTAGAACTTATTCCATAATTGTAAGTCTCTTCTGATTTGAGAAAATAAGTCCAGGTTTTAAATAGAGAATGATGATCTTTAGTCTGGTATATACCAAGATATTTTAAGCAGGACGCCTTCCATTTACTGTATAATCAAAATTTAGTTGGCCTCGTGATGGTGTAAGGTTAAATTTAATGCTTCAGATTTATCGTGTTTATTTTATAACCTGAAATTTCACCAAATTCGGATAAGGAAGGCTATTGAGTAGAAACAGACGTCAGCTGGTTCAATATTGTCAAAACATTATCATTTGCAAACAGTAAAAGCTTATACGTCTCATTACCAAGCTTGACTCCCTTTATATTTGAATTTGCCCTAATCGAGGTTTCTAAAAGCTCTATTGATAGTGAACAGCAGTGGTCAGAGTGGGATTTGTGAAATTTATTACATTCTTGTTCAGGGGGGCACAAACTTTTTTCCTGCGCCTCCCAGCCGGCGGTTGCCTTCTCTCTTTTTTTTATTTTTTATTATTATTATAAAGGACTCGATTCCCCATAAGACCTGGTTCCTCTTCCAAACCAAATTCTTCCAAAGTCTTATCAAGGAAGGTCCAATTCATCCGATCAAATGCCTTTTCGGCATTAAGGCTCAGTAATATAGCTTTAGATTTTGTATCAACATTTATAATCTTTCTAGTAATATGCAAAGCCCGACTTTCTCTACTAAATTCTACTTGTTCTATGTGAATCAGCCTAGGGAGAATCAGGCTTAACCTACCGTATTGGTATTGGCTGCTGTAGAATCTTACTATACAGTTTGAGATCAGAGTTTAGCAATGAAATGGCCTATGGCCTATAGGTAACGCAACTCATTGAGTCCTTGCCCTCTTTCTGAATGCTATCTACTGTATGCTTGCTTTTGAAAATTTTTACAGGGTTTCCTGAACTTCTAAAAAGGAGTTAAAGTCCAATAAAAATGGCGATAAGATATTGATGCATTTTTATAGTGAATGTTAGGCAAGCCATCTGGCCCCAGAGCCTTAGCTGATTTTAGTGTTTTAACAATTTCATCATTATTTTAGTGAGTTTGGTATTATAGCCCATTACTGTACTGTAGGTCCTCCTTTGTCAATTTGGGAAGATTACATTTTTTTCAAATATAAATGTATGTTTGGAGTGCGATTGTTTTAATTGCGGATTAAAGGCATCTGGGTGGTAATGGTTGGAGTAGAATTTATTAAATAGTGTCACTATTCGAAAGGGATTGTAAGTCATCTTTAATTTTATTGCGGAAATTTGTGCATTAGGTTTAAGTTCTCTCAATTTATGTGCTAAAAATTGATCTGCCTTATTGCCCTTGTTTTAGAATAATTATTTGGTCCATTTCAGAACATTTTTGTTATATATAATGTAACAGAACCTTCATAAACCTTTTTTCGCCAGACCTCATAATGTGAACCACCAGTTCTCACTAGGTAATTATCATGGGCTATGTAATACGCTGATATTATTTGTATATTCAGTGTTGTTCAACAAAACATCCTTTGCATTTATACTGTATAGTATACAGTACGGCTGGAGTCAATGGTAGATATGTTTCTCATCACTACCAATGACCTAATAGTTTGACTTTGAGGTGGCATTAACTCAGCATCTAGGACAAAAAAAAAAAAACATAATTAATAACTTTGATATGACCCTGGAAAAGACAATGTCTTACATTCTTGCATTACTTTTTACGATGCAATTATTATAAGTGTGTTTCATAGCCTTACAGTTTCTAATTGCCTAGTAAGAGTGGGTGGTCCAAAATATGTAGTCTGGCTCCAATAGTATACTTAGCTCAGTTCCCAAATCAAGCTCATATAAAATGCAAACATCTCTCAAACCATACCACCACTAGCAAACTTTGTCTTTAACAGTCATAGCATGCCAAACAGTTACCTGACTGTTCCTTATTAAGCCCACCTATCTTTTTAGGATTACTGTGAGATCCAGGGGTTTACAGTAAAAAATTGTTTTACTATGTAATACAATATTTCAGATTTTTAACAAGTTTGAATACTTTCCTTTGATAATGTGTAAATACTCTGTTGTACTGACTACTTATTCTTAGTTGAGTCCTTTTCATGTAAAATGCATGTTTTCACCCAGCTCTAGATGCCTGACTATAGCACAAAGTGAGCTATAGTGTAGATATAGCTATAAAGGGAGATATAGTGTAGATTAAGTACACAAAGTTCTCCCTATGGTTCAGCCTACTCTATTACAGATTGTACTATTCTTTAAACTGGTAATCAAAATGCAAAACCAGCTGAACCATGTGTTGTGTGTGTATGTATATGTATGCACTGCCAAAAATATATATATTTCTATGTATACAAAAGAAATTGCATTAAATGTTTTTTTAAAGGATGATATATTAACATACAAAATTGCATATGACATCTATTGTTATTGCATATTACAATAAAAAAAATGTTCATGATACAGTAGATAACATCTCCCCTGCATGCCCAGTGGAACTTATTTTGCTGACAACAGCTTTCACATTCCCCAGAGCCGCGGAAAAATGCTTTTTTTCCCCTGCGGCTCTGGGGAGTATTATTCTTGCTAAATCTTTACAGTACAGTATATAGATAGGCTAACTCTTTATTTCTAAACTAAAAAGCACATGCATTACATAGGTTTCTGAAACCTGTTTGAGTCATAAAAACTAATATTTTAAAAGCATATACACAGCGGCGTATTTCGAAATCCGCCGCCCTTATGCACTTAGCGGTTGCGGCCGCCTCCTTACCTGCCATCCCCTGCTCATTTTGAAATGACGCTGCGGACGTCACCAATGTGACGGCGCACAGCGTCACATTGCCATGGTAACGTGACAGTGACGTTATTTGGCGCTGTGACATCGCATTGCCATGGCAGAAGGAGAAGCAAGGCAGCAGATAAGAAGCCTGCCGCAACAGTTAAATGACTTCCCATCAGGCCAGATTAAGCCCGAGGGCGTAGCAAAAGTACATATGTGGGGGCAGAAAATTTTGCCACCCCAAAATGTTGACGTCCTGGGCCTAATGGGAAATTCACCATTGTATATACAGTATATTCAGAGCTGTCAAGGGTCCTGTTCTGTCCCAGATTTACTGTGGCTAATAAGTGGAGACAGGCAGTTTACTAAATTCCTTCATATATAAAAAACGGATTCTTCTTAATTTCTGGTGTTTTTATTATAAGTAAATAAACAGAAATAGAAGGTGGAAAAAGTTTGGGGGATAGAAAATATGTAGTTCACACTCTTTCTCCTTTAATAACCTTTTATAGGTAATCCTTTAACCCCTTGCTGCTAAAATGCGTGGAGGTAACACCCCCTCCACAATGAGTCACCGCCGGATCACTACATAGGTAGAAACAATCACACAAAAAGGTGCACAAAGCGCACTGAGGTACTGTATAAAAAAGATATATTGTAAATTGTAGAAGTAAAATCAAGGTAATTCCACTTACAGCATACAAATACTTCCATCAAATTGTGTCAAGCTGGACCGCTTAGGAGTTCCACTATCCTGAAGTGTAGCACAAAGTCTTCCTCTCTGCAGGGTGAGTTAGCAGCCGTTGAGACGAATGCTCCCGCGCACTGGGAGCAGCAGCTGTTCCGCGTCTCGCCGCCTCTCTTCCTCCCGTTTCCAGGTCTGTGCTGTGACACAATGATGTGTGCAGACCTCCGGATTACCAGTGCAAGGTAAAAGTTACAAAATTCTCATGCACGGCCAATATTGGTGTAAATAACACCAAGGTCGACTGCATACAGGAATATAGGCAACTCCAAAAGACAGTCTCACAGGTGGAAACTCAGTAGTAAACCCACAGGTCTCAACGGCTGCTAACTCACCCTGCAGAGAGGAAGACTTTGTGCTACACTTCAGGATAGTGGAACCCCTAATAGGTCCAGCTTGACACAATTTGTTGGAAGTATTTGTACGCTGTAAGTGGAATTAACTTGATTTTACTTCTACAATTACAATATATCTTTTTTATATCCCAGTGCGCATTGTGCATCTTTTTGTGTGAAAGTTTGGGGGATCTATAAAAAATAAGAAATAGGTAAGAAACAAAGCTCTCTCACACGGAGAGCAGTTGGGAGAACCTTTGCAGAGGCAGCAATCTCTAAAAAGGCTGAACTGAAACATAGCTAGCAGGAAACAGTTTGGACTGTACCAAGGGACAGGGAGAAAGGAACGGTCCAAAGCTTGAGAGGGAGAGAGGGGGTTTGCCATGGCTTCAGACAAAAACAGGAAGAGAACTGAACAGGAGACATAACAGGTCCCATACTCTGGACCTTGAGAATGGGTCTCGCACATTTGTGACATATTTTTGACAACCCTCATTCCCTCCAGAGCAGGGTTTCTGATGTATGTCAGCGGCCGTGAGGCCAGGAGGTCGAGTTAGTTGGGAACATTGGGGACTGGGCCAGAGATGTTGTGATGCAGTGGTGGGGTCAATGACAAGAGTGGAGTTATCATGTGGGTTTAGGATGTGAGTCTTGATTGGGTTATACATAAAGATTCTAATGGACATGGCAGGGCCTGCATTAAAAGCCAACAACCGTATGTACATGAATATAAATGTTACCTATCTCTAAGCAAATACATCATGTACTGTACATTAGTTGAATGTATTTTATGTTGAGGTGACACCAACAGCGCTGTATATACCACACATTTTAGATGATTGATTAATGTCGTAACTCTTTAAACCATAAAGATTTTCTCATATCTAGAGAAACATGGTTTCCATTTATTCGAGCAGGAGGAATAACCGGTACCTATACCAATCTCACATAGGCCAGTACTTTGCCTCATTCTGCGTAAACGGCGATTGATCCGAGGTCACCGTTATTGCAGCACAGTCAAACTTCCGCAAATTGCAAATAGATTGCACATTTGTTGAAGTCAGACCAGTGAATGTTTGAGCCAAGCATAAGTCTGTGGCGATTTTTTTGAACCAGGGATACTTTTGTAGAGAAAAATGTTTCAGAAACCAAAGCAAACAAAAATGCCATTTCATCTGATCTGCAGTACCATAAAAAAAAGCATGTATCCACTTCTAGTTCGTATTCCAGCCTTTTCTTAATAATACCATAATAACAATATTGAGTTTCCTGTTGACCCTTAAAATGTTGGCCACACATACAGACTTTTTTTCTCTGTTTCCCCCTACCTGAATTGTTGTATTGGCCCGCATGACATGGGAGATATGAACAGCCATTTTGTTTTCTCCCGAGGGGACTGAAAAATCAGTGCCTTCACTAGCAAGTTACTCATGAACCATGGGGTCTCAAAGCTGAAAATAGCTCAGTTGGCTATAGTTCCCGTCCTGCAAATAAAAAAAGTGTGGAGAAACGGGCGACAAAAACCTGTATGCAAGGCTAGATTTAAACATAGTAAATGGCCAATTGTGAGTAACTATGGCTGCACACATCCATGCATGTTTATATAAAATAATGTTACTCGTGGTGTCACATTTTCCATTTTACTTTAAAGTTCATGACCTCTAAAATATACAATTTAGTTACAATTTCAAACTGACCAATGTTTTATAAATAAAATGAATAATTTAGGAAATGTCTATAATGTCTACATGCGGTTGCGCCTAGTATAAATAATTAGAGTTTATATTGTCAATCTGTATTTTCTGATGCGTTCGACCTGTGGTTATGTTTCTAATTTATATTGTAAACATTTGCATTGATTTATGGCTACTGTTTGGTGATGATAAAACACGGAATGCTGTGTGATTACAATTGTGCCGGCTGCTGTAGTAGAGACATTTAACATATGCGTAATAAATCAGGGACTGTCACTTTGACTTTTATCATATCCCTACAAAATGTTAATCTTTGAAAATGGCTCAGCTAAATCATGACCACATGAGAAGGTTATACACAAAAGTATATGCTAAATGAAGTTCAACAAAATAGATATTTTTTCAGCTTGTTTAACATCCATCCTCGCTAATTAGTAATACAGCTGCCTTATCATACTGTATGTAGCTCCCAATTCAATATGATCATAAGCAGGATAATAGCTAACAATGGATTACCTTCTTTCCCTTGAATGTACAGTAAGTTTATGCATTCTTAAATGTATATTAACTCACTTTTCACCATATTGAGTGAAAGTCTATGAATTGAAACCAATGGCACATTTCATTCATATTCATGTTATGTCTACTTTAAGATCATACTTTCTATTGGCATGTATTGTAGTGAGCTGTATTAAAGAATACAGGATACAGATCATACTGTTTCATTTTTAATAATTCTTGCATGCAGATTCTCTTTTTTTGGCATTTAAATTAATATATTTACATTTACATGACAAGATACTGTATCTACAAAACAGACAGGATGAGTTTGTTTTGTACTCTGTGTCCATTGGAGAGAAAAAATCTGATGATTGTTATTACAAATATGGATTTGTACACCTTTTCTTTAAAAAGGCAAATAATATAAAATGGGTCACCTTTTTGAAAGTGATGTAGATTGACAATAGACCATGAAAGTGTGCACAGTCAATGTTCCTAATTTTGAAAACGTAAACTACTGTACACTACTGTAGCAGTTTCACTTAGAAGCATTTGCAATATACTGTACTAAGGTCAAATGTTTCTTCATTGGACATCTCAGAGGGAGACGAGAGGCCACTTGATGGCAGCAGAATTCTTGTTCATTTTAGTAATTACGTGCAGACATAAAACTGCTAGAAATCTGCATCCAAAGTTCTACTCATATAATGCAACCAGAGTGCAACATGGCTGACTACAAGGATCAATGTTTTCTCAATCAAAATGCAAATTGTGGCCTTAGGATGTTTTTAAATAGTTTATTTGAAAATGGATATATATTTTTTTCCCTCCAGTTTTCATTACTTCTTTTAAATGATTTTATGTGCATGCTAAGGCTCAAAAGGCAAGAGGTATGTTACAGATTTACAGTCAATCTAAAAAGCACTAAATGCTTGCATGTATGATTAATCATGCATGTATTGTCTCTGAAGTCACATTTGAAATATTTCCCATTATTCCAGTAGGGCCTTTCATTTCTGCTGCAAGATTTAAGGCCAGATTAGTGTTACTGACCATTGCTTAACTCTATACCTATAATAAAGTTATGAAAGGGTGTGCAGGTCTTTGTTGAACCAAAAACGGGATGATCGCAAATTTGATGAAATTATGTGTTTTATTAATTGTAGCTACAGTACTAGTAGAAACTGGTCAATTAGGTGCAGTAGGTATAAAAGGACTTCTTTAAGTAATCTACGAGGAGATGTAGAAGTGTGATTGCTTAAGTCCATACAAGTAATGAGAATACTTTCATTTCTGGACAGCACTGATCTTAGCCTCATATTCAATGTGCTTCTAATTCTGGAGACGAGATGAACTCCATGGAATTAAAATCTTCTCCAGCACAGGGACACAGCTTCAGAACATGCTGAATAATGGCCCAAGATTCATAAAGCATGAAATACAGATGTAGCAGGCATTATTGTACCTGCTTGTGCGCATGTAGATGCCATTACAATGGTGTCTGCTGTTGCTGGCGCACTGTGTATGTTCTGCGCAACACGTCAAAAATAATGGCAGCTACATCTCTATTACCATATGTTCCACTTCTTAAGACCCCATGCAGCTCAGAACACATGCCTTAAAGAAGCAATGTCAGCCATGTGAACCTGCTTTTTTCTTTCAAGCATGGAAACCAAGCGATCCCTGCAGCTGAACCGAGGTATTGGCTCCGGCAACACTTGGTTCCCAAGCTTCTTTGGGGTAAAGGTACCAGAATGACTTCTTCTTTTTTTTAATCACCCGCGTCACATAGACCAATTGCTATTTGTTACTACTTCCTACTGGCCCATGTGATGCAGGAGTTTTAAGCCACCATTTTATTTCTCCTGGAAGGGACTGAATGTTCATACATTTACTGGTAAATATCTCTGAGAGCAGAGAGTGCCTGGAGCTGAAAACAAGGTGTCTCAGCTTCGGGAACCCCAGGATTCCAGCCTGTAAAAAAAGTACAAAATGGGGGCAAGGGGCAGGAGAATGGTAAAAAGACAAATCCGAGAAGCCAGAATTGCAGCTCCTAGGATATAAACTTGGCACACTTGTAAAGACACAGTTTTCTTACATTACATTGCTTTCCCCAACTCTATTACTTTTATAGACATCCACAGCCAATGAAATACTTTCTGATGGCTGCTATTAAAAACACATCTGTAACTTTTATGTCTCTACTTACTAGAATAAATGGAATACATTCTTGTTTGCAGCTTTCGTGTTTATTAATTATCAAAAATGTTCATATGTAGTTTGTTATACTAATTAGTTTGTTGATTTTTTATTGTTGAAGGAGTTAAACTAAATGTTTAAAGAAGCGACCCTATGCTAACCTGCTTCATTTTTAATTTGTGCTATTGAATTCAAGGAAAACAATGTCAACATGCCTCCAGTTTGATTGAAAAAAAATAAATAAAAAGATCTGGTGTATGTATTTTGTTTAGTACCACACAAGACATACTGACATCACAAGATATCTATGTAATAACCATGCAGATCAGCTTGACATTTTAAGACCAAACTGAAGGCTTAAAAAAAGCTGAAAGTTGAGAGGTCACATGACGACGGGGAGGTGAATGGCTGCTTAGTACCTGAGCTCCATTCCCACCGGCACTAGTTATATCAATAACTACAGCAAAATCGCGACAACAGCAACACAACCAGCAGTAAAGAATCTCTAAACATACCAGGATGGCTTCTAACAAAACAGTTCGAAGAAAAACCCAGACAGTCTCTACTTATTTCAAAAAAGGAGAGACAGCACAGGGAGACAGGCCTGAATCCCCTGCACAACCCACCATGACAGACCATGAGGGAGAAAATGCAAGTGCTGCATCGGACGACATGGATGTAATGAGGCGCAAGGATATGAAAGCTTTCTGCGCTGAAATGAAGCAATTTTTTACAACAGAACTTTGGGCTCTCAGGAAAGATATGGATGCCATAGGTGAGCGAACAAACTCCCTAGAGGTTAAGTCTGATGAGACCGTTACTGCACTGGCACAAACTCAGAAACAAGTAACTAAGCTGAGGGACCAGGTCAGATTCCTAGAGGAAAAGATTGAGGACTCTGAAAACAGGGACAGAAGAAGTAATATCCGTCTAAGGGGGGTCCCTGAGACTGTCACCGACCCAGAGGATTTTGCCACCAAGTGGCTAGAACAACTCTTCCCTGACAAGACGGACCGTGAGCTCCTGTTAGACAGATGTCATCGCGCCCTGAGAGGAAGACCTCAGGCAGGGGACCCCCCAAGAGACATTGTTATCAGGTTCCACCATTACCGCACAAAAGAAGAGGTATGCAAGATATCACGGGACACTAAACATATGGAGTTTGATAAAGTGAGATTCCAGGTGTTCCAAGACCTGTCCCCTGCCGCGCTGGCCAAAAGAAAATCCCTAGCCCCCATTACAAGAATTCTGAGGGACCAGCAGATTAGATACCGGTGGCTATTCCCATGTGCAGTAATGGTGCTGCGGAATGGGGTAGCACATACCTTGAGACGCCTGGAAGATGGCGAGGGATTCCTCGGCAAGCTGGGCGCAGGGGGAGCGGCGGAGGTCTTGCGGGCATCCCCACGAGCAGAAGCAGGAGACGCAGACGTACCCTTACCCACGTGGAGCAAAGCGGGGGCTCCGCGGTCGGCGGCAGGAGCAACGGGATCAGCAGCGGCCCATAACTGAGTTCTCACCGCATGAAATTTGGAAGTGCTCAAGCAAAGAAATAATCATATAAAAGGGATCCCTTTTGGTGTTCAGAACCTTCATCATGTCATTTTGCCTTTTCGTTTTACCTTCCAGCTGGGGTGTTTCAGCTGCAGTGTCTTGCTTCACCCGGAGGGAGGCATCGTAAGCGCGTCCTCCGGTGACCCAGCTACCCCCCTTGCTCCTGCGACTACACCCCCCCTACTCCTGCGGCTACCCCCCCCACCCCACTACTGCAGCTACCCCCCCCCCACCCCACTACTGCAGCTACCCCCCCCCCCACCCCACTACTGCAGCTACCCCCCCCCACTACTGCAGCTACCCCCCCCACCCCCCCACTACTGCAGCTACCCCCCCCCCACCCCACTACTGCAGCTACCCCCCCCCCACCCCACTACTGCAGCTACCCCCCCCCCACCCCACTACTGCAGCTACCCCCCCCACCCCACTACTGCAGCTACCCCCCCCCACCCCACTACTGCAGCTACCAGCCTCCCCACCCCACTACTGCAGCTACCAGCCTCCCCACCCCACTACTGCAGCTACCCACCCCACTACTGCAGCTACCCACCCCACCCCACTACTGCGGATGCCCCCCCGCACTTGCGGATGCCCCCCCGCACTTGCGGATGCCCCCCCGCACTTGCGGATGCCCCCCCGCACTTGCGGATGCCCTTCCGCACTTGCGGATGCCCTTCCAGACCTGCGGCTGCTCTCCCGGACCTGCGGCTGCCCTCCTGGTCGCGAGCGGGTCCGTCGCTGACTTTTGGAGGGCAGCCATATTGCCTCTATCCCTCCCTGTGCTCCGCGGGAGCGGCTCCGGTTTTCGCGGGCTTTGCCGCTGACGTCACTGCCAGGCCTCGCGAGAGGACGGCGCGGCCCCACGTGACTGCGCACATTGCAGGGAGACTCTGCCCAAGATGCAGAGGGGGACGGTCCGCGATAGCGCAGGGGCCGGGGACACGGGGGGGGGGGGAATGGATAGAGGTGGGGGATGAGAGGAGGATGAAAGGGGGGAGGAGGATGAAAGGGGAGGGGGAGGATGAAAGGGGAGGGGGAGGATGAAAGAGGAGGGGGAGGATGAAAGGGGAGGGGGAGGATGAAAGGGGAGGGGGAGGATGAAAGGGGAGGGGGAGGATGAAAGGGGGGGATGAGGATGAAAGGGGGGGATGAGGATGAAAGGGGGGGGATGAGGATGAAAGGGGGGGGATGAAGATGAAGGGGGGGGATGAAGATGAAGGCGGGGGAGGACGAGGATGAAAGGGGGGGAGGACGAGGATGAAAGGGGGGGAGGATGAGGATGAAAGGGGGGGGGGATGAGGATGAAAGGGGGGGGGGGATGAGGATGAAAGGGGGGGGGGATGAGGATGAAAGGGGGGGGGGATGAAGATGAAAGGGGGGGTGAGGATGAAGGGGGGGAGGATGAGGATGAAAGGAGGGGGAGGAATAAGATGAAAATGGAGGAGGATGGGGGGGGATAACGAAAGAGGGTAAAGAAAGATTCAATTCACTTGTCACCATCTGACGCGGAGCCCTTCCCAATAAAGTTTCAATGAGGCTCTGTATGTTATGTTATATGTATGTTAGATGGTATAGAATATCTGTTGCTTCTGTTGTATATGTTGTAGGTTATATATGTTATTTATGGTTCATATGTTATATAGGGTTAATGGGTTAAATATGTTCATTAAATAATTGGGTTCATTCAAATGCTGGGTATATGCATGTATATATATGGATATGCACTCACTATAACTTAGGTACTGCTGTAAGTCGTTATAAAGTTAAAAATCACGCTACAGTTTAAGGTTAAGTTAGTTATCAGTTTTGCGCCGGTGGGATTCACCCACGATGTCGTACATGTGTTCCTCATATAGGTCCCTGACGAATCAGGACCTCAAACAAGTCCCAGGGGGGTCGGTCCCGGGAAGGGAAAGCCGGCCATTTTGGAAGGTCAGGCATACCGACCTGCCCATTGGGCGTCAGACTCCCACTCGGGGGACCCCGAGGGGAGCTCTGGTTTTTCTTTTATTTTTTTTCATTATTACAAAGCGGTTTAACTTATGTTTCCAATTTTGCTTTACCCCTTATGTGTTTTCCCTTGTACTGTCTCCTCCCTCCCTACCCCTCCCAATCCTTTCCCCACCCGGCTGGGGAGGATGCCGACCTAGACAGAACACAAGAACTTTGCCGGATGGTAACACCAAAAACGTCCGCCAGTTGAACAAGGGACAAAGTGGACAGGGTGAGTCATCAAACGTTAGTTTGTTACACTTCTCACACATTAAGTGATGGCGTTAACCCTTATATCACATAACGTTAAGGGCTTTAATAGCCCAACCAAGAGAAAAATAGCTTTCACTGACTATAAACGAAAACACGCAGATGTCCTAATGTTACAGGAGACTCATTTTAGCAAGACCAACGCGCCTAAATTCCTAGACAAAGACTATGCCCAGTTCTACCTTTCCTCCGCACCGGTTAAAAAACGTGGAGTGGCCATCTTGTTCCATAATAAAATCCCATTTGTAGCCCAAACTATTAAAAGAGACACAGAGGGACGCTTTATTATACTAGTGGGCACGATACGGGAGCAATGCATCACAATAGCCACAATCTATGCCCCCTGCGAGCAGGACGCAGTCTTCTTTGAAGACTTTTTTCGGACTCTACGCACCGTCGCAAGGGGCGGCGTAATACTCGCAGGGGATATCAACATGGTCATGCAACCAAATCTAGACAGATCAGGGAATACGGGCACAGTACATAAAAAAGTGGGGACCTCTTTACGCAAGGGCCTCAAAGACAACCAACTGACTGACATATGGAGAGAACTACACCCGACTGATAGGGACTATACGTTCTATTCCCACCCACACGGCTCCTACAGCAGAATTGATTATTTTTTCGTCTCTTGCCAACTGGTTCCTATGGTCTCCCGAGCTGGGATCCATGATATTTCATGGTCTGACCATGCACCGATAGAGCTAAGGTGCGAGCACATCCGAACAGGCAGACCAGGAGCGAACTGGAAGCTCAACGAATCAATCCTAAAAATTCCTGAGATTTATGAGACAATAAAGGAAGAAATAGTTCAATTCTTCCACACAAACACAGGCTCTGTAGATTCCCAGTTTGTATTATGGGAGGCTCACAAAGCGACGCTGAGGGGCATACTAATTAGCACCACAGCTAGGAGAAAACGGGAAAGGGACTCAAAAATTATGAAGCTTCAATCGAGATTACATTCCCTTACATCACTCCATAAGAGTAACCCAGACCCGCAAACCCTACAAGAATTGAAAGATACCAAAATTGAACTAAACATGTTGTTGACCTCCAGGGCAGATAACGCGCTGAGTTGGTCTAGGAGGAAATTTTACGAAAAAGCGAACAGGCCGGATACTATGCTGGCTCGAGCGTTAAGAGACAGACAAGTGAAGTTTAATATCCAAGCTATACGCTTAAAATCAGGTACCCCCACGGCCAACCCTAAGAAAATAGTAGAAGAATTTGGTTCGTTCTATGAAACACTATATAATGGAGAGAAAGTGGCACATAACGCTAAAACGAGCGAGAAGCTGAGAGATTTCTTAGCCAGCTCAAAACTAGGGAGATTGACAGAGGCAGAGAGAGAGGCCATGGGCGCTGATTTCACTATAGAGGAGGTGTCACAAGCCATTAAGGAACTCAAACCCTCAAAAGCCCCAGGGCCAGATGGCTTCTCGGGGCTATACTATAAGAAATTTGCCAAAGTACTAGCCCCTAGGTTGCTCCACGTGTTCAATGCAATATTAGCAGGAGCCCCCATCCCCAGAGAGATGTTACAGGCGTCTATATCATTAATCCATAAACCAGGTAAAGATCCGCTGGACTGCAAAAGTTATAGGCCCATATCCCTAATCAATACTGATATTAAAATATACGCTAAACTATTGGCCAATAGATTATGTCTAATCCTACCCAGACTTATACACCCAGATCAGGTCGGATTCATTAAAGGCAGACAGGCAGCGGACAATACCCGGCGATTTATTGATCTGGTAGAATTGGCCACTAAAAATAACACACAAAGTATGCTGTTAAGTCTGGATGCAGAAAAAGCTTTTGATAGGATAGACTGGCCTTACCTGAAGGAGACGCTTGCGGCATTTGGCTTTGGGGATCAGGTGAGTAGAGCGATTCTCTCGCTGTACTCAGGACCTACCGCCAGGGTAATACACCAGGGCTTTCCATCTCTCCCCTTTCAAATTAAGAGTGGCACGAGACAGGGATGCCCATTATCCCCTCTCCTGTTCGCTCTATGTATAGAACCACTGGCGGCGCAAATTAGAGGCAACCCGGACATCTCAGGGTTAAACGTATATTCTCAAACACATAAAGCGGCCCTGTACGCAGATGATATCCTACTAATTATTTCAAAGCCCCTCACCTCCTTGCCAAACCTGTTGGATTTATTGGACAGATTCTCGAGCATTTCGGGATTTAAAATAAATCAAGCTAAATCTGAAGCCCTCAACATCAATCTCCCTAGACACGTAGAGAAGTTATTGCAACTGAATTTTAACTTCCACTGGCAACAGAAATACATAAAATATCTAGGAGTCCACATAGCCAAGAACACCAAAGACATCTACAATGCAAATTACCCCAACCTAATTCGGACGTTGATAGCTGACCTCCATAAATGGTCCTCTATACGAATATCCTGGATAGGTAGGATACATAGCGTCAAAATGAACCTACTCCCCCGTATCCTATACCTTTTCCAGACGTTACCAGTGCCACTCAGACTGAAGGATTTGCTCTCACTTCAGTCTGCAATCTCTAAATTTATCTGGGGAGGGAAAAAAACGAGAGTCAACAAATTAAATATGAAAAGATCTGTCCTAGCAGGGGGCCTAGCGGTACCCTGCCTGCTCTCATATTACAAAGCGGCTCAATTAAGCCAAATTGTTCAATGGCAATCCAGTCCACATTTAAAACGGTGGGTGGAATTAGAGAGTGCTGCCTGCGCTCCTTTAAAAATACGCAACTTGATTTGGCTACCTAAAACAGCACGACGATCTGCTAACATGCCGCTTTCCTCAATGACCAACTCGTTGTCTATCTGGGAGGCTAATAAGACTAAATACTCTCTCACAACGAGTAATTCTTCGATGTCCCCAATTTGGAACAATCCCAAGTTCGCTCCTGGCCTTCTGGAGGGAGATGCATCAATTTGGAAACATAAAGGTTATATACGAATTAAAGATCTGGAGGGTTACAATAGCAAGATTAAAACGTTTGATCACGTCAGAGAAGAAAAAGATATACCCCACTCAGAATTTTTTAGGTACCTCCAGCTTCGAGCATTTTATAACAAATTTGCCCCATACCCCCCCCTGACGTCATTCGAAAAGCTCTGTCTGGCCGAGACCGACACAAAGGGACTCACATCACAATTGTACAAGGAAGTAGTTGATTCTGCGAGCTTTAGACAGCAGTCACCGTCATTTAGAACCCAATGGGAAAGAGACCTGGGAGAGACATTAGAAGATGACGAGTGGAACGCTATATATATGGCCACGGCAAAAAGCTCCATATGTACCACACTAAAGGAGAACGCATATAAGGTCCTAATGCGGTGGTACCTCACCCCAATGAAATTAGCCAAGTTCGTGCCTGGATCCTCCTCACTATGCCCCCGGCAGTGCGGAGGATCGGCCGATCTGTTACATATGCTGTGGTCTTGCCCGCGTATCTCCCCACTATGGGAAGAAATTAGACATTGGATACAGAGAGTCTTCGACCTCACTATTCCCCCAGACCCATGGCTATTCCTCTTGAATAGACCACTAACGGGCCTGTCCAAAGCAAACAATAAACTAATAGCACATTTTGCAATAGCCACACGGAGCGAGATAGCAGCACTATGGAAACGCCCCGAAATTCCAAGTATCCCAAAGATTCGAAATCGATTGTGGTTTATCTGCCAGATGGAAAAGTTGACGAGTCTAGTTAACGACACTGGCACCAATTATCTCAAAGTATGGACGCCTTGGCTGGCGCAGACGGATATCCCCGGGGTTGAGAGGAACACAATCTGGCTGTGATAGATGAAGGTGCGTTCTCCTTTAGGAGCGGAAACTCAGCTCACGACGACTACACAGACAAATAGACAGAACGCCTACAGAGGTGTTAAACTGGAGAGGACGCAACCCACAAAGAACCTTACTAGGAGCGGTGAAGAGACCTAGCACGAGTCGATGCTCCTCTTCCGGCCACGCCCCCCCCTTTACCCCCTTCCTACCCGCCTCCTTTTTTTTTTTTTTATTAAATTTTTTTTTCTTTTTTTTTTTTTCTTTATTGATTTTGTGTTTGTCAATTTGAATCAATCGTACTATGTGAATTATGTTATTATCTTTATTGCTAGTCTACCCAAAACAATCCGGTCGAGTAGGGCCCGAAAAACCGGGATATGTCTCACAAGCTGACATACGGTATTGTCTATAGCGGAGATTAACACTAAAAATGAATGTAATGTATACTGTATTCTGTATCACTTGTTTGGAAAAATGCAATAAAATTAAGTTACAAAAAAAAAAAAAAAAGCTGAAAGTTGCAATTGACTAATGTATTTATAATAGTGTCAGACACATTGGTACTAAAGGGATTTGACAATGTTTGTTTAGCCAAAAGCAGGATATGGACCATGTAAAGTTCCCATTGGGGCTGATATTAAGTAATACTGATAGTGATGGATTGAATAACTGTAGCCCTTTTTCCCCATGCCTTAGGGAACTATGCATGCTGATGATTACCTGTGTGTGGCTTACTGGAGGCCTAGGCCTCCGCCGCTGGGAGCCTGGGGTGGTCTCCTTCCTCTGGTTACAGCTCTTCCACCTGGGAGGGATCCTAGCGTAGCAGGATAACCCATCGTAGGAACCAATACAGTCAGTAACTACACACACAGAGTATATAACAGGCGTCTTTACTGAACACACACAATATAACACAATATATGGAAGGGCCCCCCAATGCAGTACCCGTACTATAAACACCACAACGGTGGAACCCCCCCAAAGTACTGAGGTGCCCTGGGGACCTAACCACACCGGTGTCCACAGAGCCAGATCCACCCAAAGAGTGTGTGGAGTAGCGCTACCCACTGTGTATGGCCGTTGGTGCATGTTGGGTACCTTCCTGGTCTTAGGCCAGACCAGGATCACTTGGATAGTGGATAAGCCGAACTGCAACATGATTCCACGGCGCGATTTCCCGGATCCTCTCCTGTCCGTAGTTGTCCGCCTCTTGAGGGAGCTCCCGCTGGAGGATGTCTGTTAATGTCTATGGTTGCCTCTTAATGTCTATGGTTGCCTGTGGTCTGACCACAGGCCACGCACCCCACGTGGTGTCCGTCACCGGTGCACTAACACAATAAGTGCTATTGGGGAAGAGTCCCTATCTTGGGGCCATCCCTACAGCACAACAAGCTAAATGGTGGTCGGTGCCTAGCTGGGACCTATGGGGGTATCTGGCCTAGTCCAGAGGAGCACTCCTCCCTGGACTCTACCTTACCCCTTGCCATCCTGCTGGAACTGGCAAGAAGTCCTAAGTGCGCCAAATGTTTCATTCACTCCTCTGTGACTCTCACAGCCCTAATAACTGTGCTGGCCTATGTGTTGTGCAGCCCCCGAGGCTGCTGGGACTCGTAGTCCCATGCAGAGCCTCTCTAAAGGGTGCCCCTCTAACTGTGCCCTGTGCATGTGCGTCGGCTCTATCGCGCATGCGTGACTATGTAAGATGGCGGTCCCCGCTTGCCAGGTGTGCCACAGAGCTCCGGCGACCTGGTCGCCTGAAGCCATCCCCCTCTCTGTGCAGGCAGTAAGAGTGGACCTGGCTACATCCTCCCACTGATGGAGAAATCAATGTCCTTGGGAACAACATAACACAGAGTTTACACAATAAAAATGTATAATATTATATACAATTTAACTGTGTGCTTTGACTCTAAACAATATTGATCAACTCTTTGAGCATGGATATTACAGATGCTAACCTGCTCTGAGGCAGCTGCTGAGACACATAGCACGGTGCCCTTAATGAATCGTATGCCACTCTAGTTGAGGACTCTCACTCGCTGACTCCAGTGAGTCACTTATACTGCATCTTCCTTTTGGGAGAGGCTACCATGGGCTTGAGGCCCTGACCCTCCCATAAAGGGTGATTCAGTTTCTACAAAGTCTCTTTGAGGGACAAAACTCTGGCTTCTGGGGTCAAGAGGACGGCTTGTTGAAGCCACTGGGGAGGGTATGTGGGGACCATTACCTGATGCCTCCTCGGGTGGTGCCTTCTGTCTCCATTGGAGTTGCTGGAGGTTCCTTCCAAAGGATATTAGGTTGGTTCGACTACTGAAGCTGGAGCCTCTGCGGATTCTTCTGGCTCACTGGCCATTGCTATTGACTTTAGTTCGGGGTCACTGTCTCCCACTTGAGGAATGGGCAGCTTGTGATTGCAATGCCAGACCTTTACCCTGCCATCTGCGTCTCAGATTTGGTACAGGGAGGTCTGGCACCTGAACTCTACATCAAAGGGGCTGTCGCGCCAGAGGTCCGCTAGCTTGTGTTTGCCGGGGACTCCTAAATTTTGCAGGAGAATGGCGTCTCCAGGTCGAAGTTCCCGATAGCGGACCTTATGGTCATATCTCCATTTGTTGTTTGCATTCAGTTGGGCGGTGGCTTTCTCCGCCAAGTGGTATGATCAGTGAAGGCTATCTTGGAGCTGTCTCACATATTTGTAGTGTCATGTTGGGTACCCCCTCAGTAGATACCCGGAGACAGATGTCCACAGGCAGTCGTGCCTTACCCAAACATTATGAAGTACCGTGTGAACCCCGTGGATTCATGCCTAGTACAGTTGTACGCATGCACTAGCGAGTCGACGTGCTTGCTCCATTCGGATTTCTGGGAGCCCTTTAGTGTGCCAAGCATGTCAAGCAGGGTTCGGTTGAAACTCTCCGGCAGAGCGTCTCCCTCTGGATGGTATGGAGTGGTCCGAGACTTCTTGATGTTGAGCAAGTTGAGAAGCTCCTTGATCAACTTGCTCTCAAAGTCTCTCCCTTGATCGAAGTGCATCCGATTTGGTAGCCCGTAGTGAATGAAATACTTCTCCCACAGCACTTTGCTACTGTGAGAGCTTTCTGATCCTTAGTTGGGAACGCTTGGGCATACCGGGTATAGTGATCGGTCACTACCAGGACGTTCCCGATGCCCTTTTAGTCTGTCTCGATACAGAGAAAGTCCATGCATAGTGGTTCCATAGGAATGGAGCTCTTTAAGTGACCCATTGGGGCGGAGGGTTTGGGCAGTGTTTTCCGCTTTATACACCGCATGGCACTCTGCTGACTCCCTCATTTTGGGCCGGAGGAACCTATCTCTCACTGGGCCAGAGGTCTTGTCTATGCCCAGATGTCCATGGTCATCATGATGATAGCATAGAACCTAGTACTGTAAACATCGGGACAGGACTAGTTGTCTCCTGTCGGGGTGGTTATGGTATGGGAAAACCCTGTAGAGGAGACCATGCTCCATGCGGAACTTATCCCATTTTCTCAGGATGCCTGCATTAGAAGCATGCTTCACCAAAGAGGGGTTGTTCTGTTGAATGGCCTGGCGTATAGCTCTAGCCACCGGGTCACACATCTCCAAGTTTTTCCATTTTAGGATGGTATCCTGGGTGATTGACATGCCTTCTGGTTGGCATTAGACGGCATGGAGTGCCTTGGACTGACATCCAAGCGAATCAGCTACTCTCAGTTCAGAGAACGCCACTTTGTCCTCCACTATGGCAGCAGTTGAGCCCATTGCCCTAATTCCAGGTCCAGGGATTTCTTCCCACGGGCCGTCGTCCGGCGTGGTACTCAGTCCAGGTCTTCGGGAAAAGGCATCGGCTCTGATGTTTAAGGGCCCCGGTTTGTACTTCAGAGTGAACTGATAATTTGAGAGTGTCGCTAGCCACCTGTGGCCAGTGGCATCCAGTTTAGCGGCCCTCACAGCTCTATTGGCTGTTTTGGCCCATGTCTTGTGTAGCCCCTAGGGCTGCTGGAACTCATAGTCCGATGCGGAGCCTCTCTAATGTCCGCAGCACTAACTGTGCCCTGCGTTTCAGCTCTATCGTGCATGCGCAACTATGCAAGAAGGCGGCCCCCACTTTCTGGGTGCACCGCAAAGCTCCCGCGAACCCGTCGCCTGTAGCCATCCCCGTCTCCGGTGCAGGAGGTAAGAGGGGACCAAGCTACATAACTATTGTAGATTTTTTTGTATATACTGTATGTGTGCCCACTTCTTTTTCTTGTTTTGAGAATAGAATAAGAATCCCATACAGGATATTTGCTGCAAAGTATAAGTAAAAAAATTACTGAGTTTTTACCACTCAGTGTAAAGCTATTCTTGGAAAATGTCTAGGGAATAATGGCTCACTTTTTACCCTTTTGTGCAAAAGTCTCCAGGTTTGCACTGTTGTGATTTCCCTAATGAGAGCTTGGTAATATATCATAGTTTGTGTTTGTGGAACATTTTTAAGACTACTTTATTACTTCAAAGCAATCCAACAACATCTTTATGTATTTTTGTTATCCCTATGGAATGTATTTAGTTTTCAGATTGTAGATTCCAGTTGAATAATTAGTCTGCATTCCAGTGTACACATTCATTTTTGCAGTCAATTACTAAAGAGGTAAAAGCTTTATTAAGAATGCAACTAATTAATAATACCTCCTGGGATAAAAGAACAGAAGCTACTAGTTTGATTGCATTAAGTGAGAAATTGAATTTTCTAAGAGGAATGACATGATTAATTATAAGAGGGGCATTTTAGGCACATACAAGGGTTGTTTTATAGGTCATCTTTTTTTCTGAAGCAGTAGCATCGAGATTAGTTTTCTTAATGGTCGTCTTCTGAGGATTTGTGCCAGGTAGAAGTGAGCAAATGGGGCACACAGAACCATAGGAGAGATCACACAAGCGATGCCTGTGGCCTCATTTTAACTTGAATAAAGAATGTAACTACTGTACATAAATAAATCGGGTCATTCAGTGTTGATGCGGTTTTAGATACAGGCATTCATATACAACACATTTTTCACGGCTGTAGTCTAAATGTAGTTAGTCTGCAAAGTTTTTTTATTTTTTTTGTATCCTATGACTAATCCTAAAACTATTACATACAGTAGTTATCTAATGACTAATTTATGACTAAACAGAAAAGAATACCACATTCAAACCACTAAATACATGGTACCCAAAAAAAACCCAGAAATAAAGCAAATAGATAATGATACTGGCGGTGCCATAGGGAAAATAATATCAAAAACAGAAAGAAAAAGGTCCCGAAATAAAGCACTCAGATTACCAAAATAGAAATAAATTTATTGAACACGATAAAGTAAAAAATACAGTTTAAAAACACAGGACCCCTAAAGAAACTCAGGCTGTCCCTCAGCTGCAATACAGGCATACCTCGCATTAACGTACACAATGGGTCCAGAGCATGTATGTAAAGCGAAAATGTACTTAAAGTGAAGCACTACCTATTTTCCACTTATCGATGCATGTACTGTACTGCAATCGTCATATACGTGCATAACTGATGTAAATAACGCATTTCTAACAGGCTCTATAGTCTCCCCGCTTGTGCACAGCTTCGGTACAGGTAAGGAGCCGGTATTGCTGTTCGGGACGTGCTGACAGGTGCATGCGCGAGCTGCCGTTTGCCTATTGGGCGATATGTCCTTACTCGCGAGTGTACTTAAAGTGAGTGTCCTTAAACCGGGGTTTGCCTGTATAGAGGAGCAAAGATATGATCCCTGTAAATAGACAGGACAAAGGAAAATACCTCTGTAAAGTCCCGATCGGCCAGGCTGAATAAATTCAATGTAATAGCACACATGGCCAAAATCTGCCGCAAACTGAAGTTAAACAAATAATGGTAACGACGATGTTTAAGTTCTATTCTGGTGTATCCAGCATCGAACACTACCTAAGTGAATACCTATCCTAAATAGACAGGGAGGTAAAGAAAAATGAGGAACATGTGTGTGGCAAAGTGGGGATCACAAAATAGCTCCATAAACATGCAATACTCGTCAAACCAACCCTTAGATCTTGGGTGAGCAAACGGTTGTTGTGCGCCCCCCTGCCTCTTCTCCTCGGGGCTCGTGCCCCCCCCCCCCTTACCTTAGTGTGGCATAATTTGACTCAGTGTGGGTCATGTGAAATCACATCACGTCGCGTTGCCATGGAGACGCGTCCCGAAGCAAGCTGAATCTCAGTAAGTTGAGTTTCAGAGACCTCGCGCGATCCCCTGGAATTTAAATTTACATGCCTTGGGGAAGAGCGCGGGGCCTCTCAACCACCGTGCCCTCCCAGAAAAATTTCTCGCACCCCTGCCCTAGATCGACAGATCAGCATAAGGGGAGGGTGAGCACAAGAAGCACAAGAGTCCGGCCCAGATGTAAACATCCAGAAAATTGCACATTTATGTATTTATAAAATGTTTTACCAGGAGTAATGCGTTGAGAGTTACCTCTAGTTTTCAAGTATGCCCTGCGCATAGAGTTAAGATGTTATGGTGGGTAAAAAAAGTGACTAAAACCCTCCACAGTAAAGCATAAAGCAACTGTAAATATTCCTGTATATTCATTTGCATGTCTTAGACAGGTCTGCAACCCTGTCTTTCACCATTATCACCCAGCACACAGCACTTCCACTGCAGCAAGGGATTCTGGAAATGACATACAAATGAGCACACAGTGCCACCTTTTATCTCATGCTCACATTACATGAGCAACCCTTAGCCAATACATGCTGCTTTAGACACAGCTTTTAAGCAAGGGCTTGGGAGATACAAAGTTTACTGGCTTTGCATCTCCCAAGCCCTTGCTTAAAAGCTGTGTCTAAAGCAGCATGTATTGGCTAAGGGTTGCTCATGTAATGTGAGCATGAGATAAAAGGTGGCACTGTGTGCTCATTTGTATGTCATTTCCCAGAATCCCTTGCTGCAGTGGAAGTGCTGTGTGCTGGGTGATAATGGTGAAAGACAGGGTTGCAGACCTGTCTAAGACATGCAAATGAATATACAGGAATATTTACAGTATATATATATATATATATATATATATATATATACTAGCTGATATACCCGGCGTTGCCCGGAGGCCGTGAGTGGGGGGCGTGAAAGGCAGGGGGGGGGTGAAAGGCAGGGGGGGGGTGAAAGGCAGGGGGGGGCGTGAAAGGCAGGGGGGGGCGTGAAAGGCAGGGGGGGGCGTGAAAGGCAGGGGGGGCGTGAAAGGCAGGGGGGGGCGTGAAAGGCAGGGGGGGAGCGTGAAAGGCAGGGGGGCGTGAAAGGCGGGGGGGCGTGAAAGGCGGGGGGGGCGTGAAAGGCGGGGGGGCGTGAAAGGCAGGGGGGGGCGTGAAAGGCAGGGGGGGGCGTGAAAGGCAGGGGGGGCGTGAAGGGCGGGGGAGCGTGAAAGGCAGGGGTGCATGAAAGGCAGGGGGGGCGACACACACACACAGTGTCACACACACACACAGTGTCACACACACACACACGTCACCTAGAGCGACACACGCGACACCTACCTCTACTTCCGGCCGCCGCCATCTTCTCACTCGGCGCCGCGAGGGAAGTAGAGGGTCCTTCCGGGCGCGCCGCCATCTTAGGCGCCGCGAGAGAGGAAGGGGGTCCACTGCCGGTGCCCCCGCCGGGGATGGAGATGAGTGGAGCGCCGGGAGAGGTGAGCGGAGGGAGGGGAGAGATGAGCGGCGGACCTCTACTGGCGCCACGAGGGAGGAAGGGGGGGGAGAGATCCGGGAGGGAGAGAGAGGTGTGTGTGTGTGTGTGTGTGTGGCGCGCGAGCCGAGGGGGAAGAGAGTGGCAGTTGGGTGACGTCACACACAGCAATCTGATTGGCCAGAGGCTGAGGACCAATCAGATTCACCGCAGATAGCACTAACCTCACTAACATTCAATTTTATATATTAAGATATATTATATATATATATAACACAGAAAGAAATCAGCGCTAGGACTAACACAAATGAAATAATATAAGTGAGTAAATGGATGACTAATAAATGTACTGTAGCAGGATGCAGCCCTAATCAGGATATGCCTATCCTGATTAAATGGAAGAAAGAAAAAAATGCGCAATCCTGTATAGCAATAAAAAAAAGGAAAATGTATTAATTAAGCAAGGAAGGCTAGCTGACTGAACAGATTAAAACAAACACAATGATGCTAATAGACACAATAAACACAATATATGACAATTAAAAACAAGAGTACTCTTGAAAATAAAAAAGAAGGGAAATGTGACCAAAAAATGTCCAATAGTGCAAATGTAGGAGGCAGTGAGATGTGGGAGGAATTGTCACTCGATAGGTAGCAAATGACTGGAGCAACAAATGGGGAGAGGTAATTGACCCGTCAGATGATGGATTGCAGATGCAAACGTGGAAAAATCAGGCTGATATTGACCTCTATAGATGGAGATGGGGGTAAGCAAATAGCATAGGCAAGGGATTAAGGAATGGTCTCACCAAAGGATGTAACCGCGATGACCACAGGGGTCTCTGCGTCCCTCCGTCAACACACCAACGAAATCACGCTGGAGATGAACATGTGATGCTGATCCGGGTAACACTGGAGACGCTGTTCCACTTCCACTTCCTGGATTACCCCCTCACACAAGACAGCTGTATTAGTTCAAATTGAATATTCACTCGTGTCTCTGCTTGATGTCAGACTCAGACTCAGCCAGACAGACAGACAAATGCAGCCTTCCACTTTGTTCGGCCAATATAACTGAAATAGCTGCTCTCACTCCTCACATGCGATTACGCACTCCTCTAACAGACAGCTGTCGGACATTGATGACGCAAACCTACGTCGTTTCTTCAGCTGTTGAGCCGACTTCTTCAAGGGTGAATATATATATATATATATAATATAGCATACAGCTATATTTGCATATATATATATATATATATATATATATATATATATATGTATATATGTATATATATATATATGTATATATGTATATATATACACCACAATTATTAAGGTTATGGTGGGTTAAAAAAAGTGACAAAAACCATCCACAGTAAAGCATAAAGCAACTGTAAATATTACTGTATGTTCATTTGCATGTCTTAGACAGGTCTGCAACCCTATCTTTCCACATTATCGCCCAGGACACAGCGCTTCCACTGCAGCAAGGGATTCTGGGTAATGACATGTAAATGAGCACACAGTGCCACCTTTTGTCTCAAGCTCGTACTACACAAGCAAATCCTCAAGCCAATGCATACTGTTTTAAACACAGCTTTTAGACAGAGGCTGGGATGAGATGCAAAGCCAGTAAACCCACTCACAGACATGTTTCAACCTTGGGTGGGTATCATCAGTGTGATATATAGGTGTAAGTAACAGTTACAGACCAGATTAAAATGGGAGATGGCTTTAGTTTTGAAAGAGCCTTGACTGGTGGCGACTGTGAGAGTCTCAGGTAGAGTGTTCCAGTTTTGGGGTACACGTAAGAGGAGGAGGAGTTGCCAGATACTTTGCTGAACCTTGAGACCATGAAGAGTCTTTTGGAGTTAGATCTCAGATGATAAGTGCTGCATGTGGTAGGGGTGAGGAGCTTGTTCAGGTAGACGGGGAGCTTGCACAGAAAGTATTTGAAGACAAGACAGGAAAGATGAATTTTGCACCTAGACTCAAGTGAGACCAATTTAGTTTTTTGAGCATTTCACAATTATGTGTGTTGCATTGGAGAACAAAATGGCATATTGAGTTGTAGAGGGTGTCAAGTTTGCTACGGTGGGTTTGGGGTGCCGAGATATATAGTATGTCCCCATAGTCGATAATTGCCGTTGGCATCTGCTGTGCGATACGCTTTCTGACCAGCAGACTTAGGGAGGATTTGTTCCTGTAAAGTACACCTAGTTTGGCATAGGTTTTGGGTGTCAGGGTATCAATGTGCATCCCGAATGTTAAATAGGGGTCAACCCATATGCCCAAGTATTTAAAACTAGTAACAGGAGTTAGGGTGGTTGTAGCATTGGTTTTGATATGGAGCTCAGTTATTGGAAGCTTTAGAAATTTAGCATTGGTCCCAAATTCCATTGTTACAGTCTTGTCAGTGTTTAAAACAAGTTTGTTTTTGGGAAATCCAATTTTCAAGTCTCAAAAGTCAGATTGAAGTATGTGTTCAAGGTCGGAGAGGCTATGGCTGCGTGCATATAAGATTGTGTAATTTGCATACATGTGTATTGAGGCTCCATTACAAGCTGTAGTATTGTATTGTATGTCTTTATTTATATAGCGCCATTAGTGTACATAGCGCTTCACAGTAGTAATACATGTGGTAATCAAATAAATAACAGATAATATAAATAACAGATCATGGGAATAAGTGCTTTAGACATAAAAGTAACATTAAGGAAGAGGAGTCCCTGCCCCGAGGAGCTTACAGTCTAATTGGTAGGTAGGGAGAACGTACAGAGACAGTAGGAGAGAGTTCTGGTAATAAGTGTCTGCAGGGGGCCAAGCATTATGTATCGTGTTTAGAATATCCACAGTGCTATTCATATGCTTCTTTAAGCAAGTGTGTCTTAAGGTGGGTCTTAAAGGTGGATAGAGAGGGTGCTAGTCGGGTACTGAGGGGAAGGGCATTCCAGAGGTGTGGGGCAGTCAGTGAAAAAGGTTTAAGGCGGGAGGGGGCTTTAGATACAAAGGGGGTAGTAATATCATTGATGTACACTGAGAAGAGTAGGGGCCCCAGAACAGAGCCTTGCAGGACCCCGCAGGTAATATTCAAGGGGTTGGAGTTAGAGCCTGAGATGGACACATGTTGGAATCTACTTGATAGGTAGGAATGAAACCAGGTTAAAACATGCTTCCCTATTCCAGAGCTCTGGAGTTTGTTAAGCAGGATAGCATGATCAACTGTGTCAAAAGCCTTTGCAAAATCTAGGAATATTGCACCAGTGAGTTGACCCCGTTCCATTCCACACTGGATTTCATTGCAAACTTTTAGCAGGGTAGTTACCTTGGAGTGTTTGCGGAGAAATCCATAGTATTGGGAGAAGAGAGATTGGCCTGTAGTTTTAGACAGTGTTTTTGTCCCCACTTTTGAAGATTGGGACAACTCTGGCAGTTTTCCAGGTCTTAGGGATATGGCCTGCACACAGAATAAAGTTCACTATGGAAGCAATTGGTTTGGCAATGGCTGCGGCACCAAGTCTTAGGAACTTAGATTGCAGTAAATCAGGTCCACATTGGCTGTGTAGTTTAAATTTGAGGAGCGCTTGTGTAATCTCCTCTTCGGATCCTGGGACTAATTGAAAATTGTGAGACATGTTTGGAGAGGCAGGGGCTATAGTGGTACTCACAGAGTGGGGTTCATGTTTGTGGTTTGGGTTGTGTTTCACTAATAAGTTAGTAGCACACCCCACAAAGTAATCATTGAATGCATTTGAAATGTCATATATAAAATGTCATATTAAAAAAGCAATCAGGAAACAAACTTTTATTTAACAAATAATCTTTATCCCAGTTGATGTTAAATATAAGATTCAGTATGCAATATTGAAATTCTAAATCTGATCTGTTTAAATCGGACATTTAAGTTGATCTGTGTGTCATACTGTACAAAGTATTTCAGTGACATAAAAACAAAGGAGGCACTTAGGAAGGTAATTATTTCCCCTTAAAGCGACAGTCCCCTAAAAGGAAATTGAAGTGCCATAGAAAACTCTGAATACTCTCTGTAAGATTAAGTAAAAACTTGAAATAGTGTACTGTACAGTGTGAAAATTCTGCATAAAATGTTATCCAGAAGAGGTGCAACTACAGAATATAAAAGGGTTTGCTTGACTACTTACACTGACAGATTGTATTTAGTTTAACATAATTTAATTTTTCATAGTTCTGTCATTGCTTATATTTGATGCTCATTGACATTATCTTAACCTGTTATACATTAGTTTTACAATGGCTACATGTTTATGACAAGTTATAATTTTAGGCAGACTTGCCATCCCTGGAGCAATGAAAAAAAACATTTCCTACAGGCCCGGGGAAGTGACAGAAGAGGGCAGCCACAGCAGCTGCATGCTAGTGAATTGTGCAGTCGCCAGCTCATTACCCCAAAGCCGGGGATTGCTGGAGTCAGATAGCCCTGGCAATCCGCACCATTGGGGAACATCAGCCTCAGCCATTGCATGCACAGTAATTGGGTAATATAATAGAAATGGTTGCCCAGCGTAAGCTAGGCAAAGAAAACTGTAAGGGAGAGACGTGCTTGGGAGAAAAAATAGGGGCCATATAAATCCTACAAACATTTCAAATAATGTAGCCTATGAAAGTAAAGCTGTGTACTCCAAATGTATTTAATAGCAATAATAAATACAGTTTAGTGGTTAAAAAGAGTGGAAGCTTCGAAGGCTACAAAGGATCCTTCTTCAGGCATTTTTATTACAAAATAATCTGAAAAGGAATGTCATATTTATTCAAGGCTAACGTATCCTAGAAAGACTAAATATTCAGATGTATATTATTGTGGTACAAAAAGTGACACGATGCCAAACATGAAATGTTAGTAAGTCAGTGTCACGTTTATGGTTGAATGGAATTCAATAAGCCATTTGTTAAATTGTATAAGATCCTGTTCACTTGCAGTCCAAATAATCAGAATATTAATGGAAATAAGACAGGGGTTTGGTGATGCAGGTGGATAGGAACTGTATCATAAACTTCTGTGCATATTGGGATCATTCTTGTTCCCAGGGCTGTACCCATTTTGTGTATGTACTGTAGATGTCTTCACCAAAGGACAGAGCCGAGAGGAGTCACTGAGGACATAGGAGGCAGAGAAGAATGCAAAACACACAAAATCCACGGGGAGCATAGTGTTCACTTTTTATTTGTTTGCGACATGCTCCCCGTGGATTTTGTGTGTTTTGCTGTTACTCTGGGGGAAGAGTGAAGACTACCCCTTCCAGTGGGTTCCAGAGCAGGGGGTGAAACTGTATTCATTTAAATTGTATCACATTATCACCTATTTAAGATTTTGATTAGTCACTTATTATTAGTGTTCACTTTTTATTTGTTTGCGACATGCTCCCCGTGGATTTTGTGTGTTTTGCTGTTACTGTGGGGGAAGAGTGAAGACTACCCCTTCCAGTGGGTTCCAGAGCAGGGGGTGAAGCTGTATTCATTTAAATTTTATCACATTATCACCTATTTAAGATTTTGATTAGTCACTTATTATTAGTGTTCACTTTTTATTTGTTTGCGCCTTATTTCACTTTACCACTATACAATGGCAGAGAAGAATGCTGCATCACATACTGTATTGGTGTAGATGTATTTTATTTATTTATAAAATGTTGTTTACCAGGAAGTAATACATTGAGAGTTACCTCTCATTTTCAAGTATGTCCTGGGCATAAGTGAGCAGGGTATACATTATATACAAGACATTGCATGCACAGTAAGATGGGTGTAAGAACCCATTGTAAGATCCCATTGGTGTAAGAACGCAATATTCCTCCAAATCAAGATTATCATTACCACATTTCAAGACGAGTATTCATTTTAGTACACATATCTATGATTGAGCTGAGCCACAATAATAGATGCATTAAAAAACATTTGAGTTTTGAAACCCCATAGATCGCGAAGCATCACTTACCTGACAAACTACAAAGGGATGTGCTGCTTCAATATCATAGCTCTCTAAGGAGACGTTAGAGAGGCCAAAACCTCAATGCAGTGTTAGATAGAGGCAGGGATTTATTTGTGAGGTGTCTAGGGGTGACATGCTGTGTATACTTATGAGGGGTTTAACCCATTGAATCCCTAAACAATTACTAAAGTAATTGCCTTACTAGACTTTTTGGCATGCAAAGGATATCTATATACTGTATATTTAATTTTTATAGCTCCAACCAGGTACAACCCTTTTCAAATTTTACAAGACAATAACAACAGCGATCTCCTGTTAGAGGTGCGCAGGTAGAGTGACTGATTCAGTCTATCTCTTACTGTGCATCTCTTACAGACAGGTAGAACACGGTAGGATTCAAACAGCGCGAGTCCCATTCAAACGCAGGTACCCCGCTGTGTTAATCCGATGGGCCATTAAATCTGCTGCGGATCATCCTGCGGGGTTTTTGATGGGAATCTCACAGTTTTTCCAGAGATGTGGTCAAATACTGTGTCTGCAGCTGTATATGGAATATAATATACTGTAGATAGGATAAGTGCATCAAGCTGACATACTTCCTCCTCTGTTGCAGGGGAGAAGGCATCTAGAGTAGAGAAGATTCTGGAAAATAGTTATAGACGCAGAGGCAGATCTCTCATCCGATAGTCTGCCTTGTCTTTGAAGTAGTCATGGCGGGTGAGAGACAGTTAGTAAAAGGTTTGAGGAGAGCAATAAACAAAGAGAAGAAGCATTGTGGGTGCTCGGGTGTTGACAAATAATTTTGCTTGGCTTGAAAAAGTCCTGACTTGTAACTTGACATGACAAATTTGTAGTGGAGGAAATCAGACAGAGTAAGATAGTAGAAAGCGAATTGAAAGAGTATACAAAACATGTCTGAGTGTTGAGCCAGAGTTGAGGGTTAGGGCAGCAACCATCTTAGTCCAGACAGCTGGAAAATAAATAGTTTTTCTGAGTTCTAAGCATTTAGAAGAAGGAGATTTAGGGTGAGAGAGATCATGCACAGTATTTTAGAAATGTGGAGAGATAGACATATGAGGTTACGGTTGTTATGAGAAATATGAGATAAGCGAGGGCGAGAATAAGTAGGAATATAGAAGGCTTCTGGGCTAGGGGAAATAACTCAAGCAGAAAGTAGCAGAAGGAGGGAGAAGAGAAACGAGGCAAGATTGGAAGTTTTAGGAAGGAATCTTTAGTTGGACAATAGAGAGGATGGAGTCTGGAAGTCGGGCCCAACTTCGGCATCCATCACATGGGACAGGAGGCCTCCCCCCACAAGACAACATTTTTGTGAGGGAGGAAGTGTGTGTGATTTGAGTGGGGAGGGGATTGAGTGTGATGGTGGGGGGAATTGAGTGTTTAATGGGACGGGGTGAGCAATGTGGTATTGAGTAAGAGGGGAGGAGGAGGGGGAATTGGTTGAAAAAAGGAGGAGGGGGGCTCAGAGGAGGGGGATTGAGTGAGACTAGGGAGGCTTGGGGGGAGAGGAGGGGAGTGTATGAGAGGGAAGAGAGGGAGGGGGCAATGAGTGAAGGGAGGGGGTGTGTGAGAGGGATGGGCTCGCAAGATTGCTAACATGGGGGGCCTCAGTGGAAACTAGAATCCTGGAGTAACAGGGTAAACCTAGTGGGAAAATACGCAAAAAGTATTAAACTTAGGCGATTGGGGATAATTATCTCTGTTTTGAAACTGTATTTGCGATTCGTTTATGTGCTTTGTTGCCACCATTTTTGACAGTTGTGTGGATTAAAGAAAAACAGTATTGTTTTGCGCTAAAATGTATGCAAGTTTGAAGTTAAAGGCTCATTCATTTTTGCAAGGATTCGGTGTAGTTTAGAAATAATCTGGTTCTTCAAAAAATAAAGCAGACAGATAGGTAAAAAAAAAAAAGATGTTCTGCTTAATGCAACATTGTGTCTTGACTCTTGTCAATTTACTGGTTACCTTTTCCGTTTATTTGAATAGAAAAAGTGCCTGAGCCCACAATGACGGCCGCTGTGAGACAAAAATAGAAGTGGAGCTCTTTTCAAAGGCCAAAATCTGTTCCTCTGTGCAAAAGTAGAAATTATATTTTGAAGGCTTAATAGCTCTAGTGAAGAAGCTGTGTGTGCACTTTTTGCCAAATGCCTTTGCTTAAACAATGAAAACTATCAGATGAATTAAAATACATGTGAGCAATTTTTATTTTTTTACAAATAGGCATTTCCTTTTTGCCATGGCAGCCTTCATTGTTGCATAGATATGGGAGCATCCCTCTCTTGATAGCATAAATCTACACACCTACAGAAACTGTATAATTAGAGCTGTGCAGTTATTGTTTTCACTTTTTCTTGCCAGGTTATCCAGAACACCTTTTTGAGTTTCATTCTCATGGAACTAATCCATTGTTTCAGCTTTCTGGTCCATAAAAGATGATTAAAAAATAACTTGCTTGTAAATCTGAGTCAGGTGATTTTGTTTCTAGTGCATCATTTATCTACAGAAAGATACAAATATTGCAACATGTAGCTATCAATAGATAGGACGTTTTCTGTACATATTCCCTTCCCCCCATCATTTTTGCAAGATATAAAATAGTTTTGTGCTAATCTCCAAATGTCTGGCAATATGACATGGAGAGCATGTGAAGATCTAGTGCGACACAAATACTATTTACAAATACTCTCAGTATTTAAACACCTATAATATTTATGTTATCCCCAAGTGGGGAAATAGGTCAATGTGACAGTGACTCCTTTCATATACAGAGGTAGCAAGACTTTCTGTCCCCAGTTACGCGGGCGAAATAGCAACACGGCCGCAGCACTGAAGGCAGTGTCTACCGCGATCACACAGCATTAATACAACAAGGCCGTGATCACACAAATAGTCTTGCTACATCTGTACTGCAACTAGATTCTTAATTCTCATCACAGATGATGTTTCTTAATAGTGCTGTCATTGTGCACAACTCTGAACATAACAATAATTCTACAAACAATCCCTTTTATAATTTTACAGTTGGTACCCAGGCCACATTCAAGAGATAAGCTATTAGCTGTGGGAAGGGGGGGGGGGGGGGTTCTAACACCATTTGAAATTGTATTACTTATGATAATATTTTAACTGAAACATTTTTTTTAACTTATTTTCCATATAAGCTCATACTATGCTTCTGTGACTAATTAGAACTCAATAGTGTATGTACAAAGTACCATATTCATGTCTCAGAATATGTGCTTGCCCATACTTTATTGCACTGCATTGACAATTCTGTGAAATCCCAAACGCAGTCACATTTCAGAAGCATTGTGCATAAAACTCAGGCAGGAAAATCCTTAAATTCTACTTACTGTAAATAATTAAATGAAAACATTAAATTACATGTAATTTTAGTGCAAGCTCTACATTTCCCATTCTGTCACTAACCAACCCTGTTAACGTCCGTTTTAAAATGTGTATCATAAAGTAGTCAATTGGAAGGTTAAGACTTTAATCACATTTCATTATAGATTGTTGTTGCAGAAGGCATGATACTTATTTGTTAAAACATATTGTTATGGTAAGATTTACACTTTATGAATATTATTATTACTATCATCATTTCTTTGCATTTCACAATCGTGTTTGCTGTTCAAACATTTTTAATTGCCAGCATCTCACGTACACATACTGTAGTTTAAAATATTGTATCAGATATGGTTAGTAAGATGTAACCTTTTTAGCGGAGTTAATCATCTAAGATAATTAGACATATGAAGTAATGAAGTGGGGAGTCTAGCAGATGTACTTTGCACTTTGATGATAAACACTCTCCTCATAGCAGTACAGGATTTTATTGAAATAGGATGGATAAGGAGAGACCTATCTGGGAGATACCAGTGACAGGACCAGTGACAGGACCAGTGACAGGTGGGGAGAGATCTGTGTTGGAGTGCTAACATTCCATAGTGAATACTGGAGTACAAAGTTGTGGAATTGATATAAGGAATGCTGATGAAATTAGACAGTAAAAAGTAGAAAGCATTTCTGGCGAAGGATGGACAGGTAAGTTGAAATTGAATAGGTGTTGAATTGAGGTAATGTCGCCCACCGAAGTCCAAGAGGAGGTTACAGAGTCAAGTTTACACTTTCATATACTACAGTGTATCTCTTCTAACATCAAGTAAAGCGTAGGATGGTAAAGTTAATATAATAAGATATAAGTAGACAATTTGATTATTTTTGTGTGACATGCTGCAAAGCTCAACTGGAGAAGATGACGGTAGAAAAAAACTGGGTATTGGAAGACTTACAGTAATTTGAGACAAGTTAGTGTTTAATCAGGGTGCGATGAAAATGAGGAACTGCTAACCAATTGAATGGGTGATTGAGTGAGGAATTGATAAAAGGAAAGTTTTGTCTTTTGTTGCTGTAACAAATTTCAAGTGGTTAAAAACAGTGTGGATGATTTATTGTATGTATATATGTCTTTATTTATATAGCGCCATTAATATACATAGCGCTTCACAGTAATAATACACATGACAATCATATAAATAACAAATAATACAAATAACAGATCATGGAAATAAGTGCTTCAGACATAACAGTAACATTTAGGAAAAGGGATCGTTGCTCCAAAGAGCTTACAATCTAATTGGTAGGAGGAACATACAGATACAGTAGGAGGGCATTCTGGTAAGTGCATCTGCAAGGGGCCAAGCTTTTTCTATCAGGTGTGTTGTATTAGCCACGGAGCTACTCATACGGTATGCTTCGTTAAGCAGGTGGGTCTTTAAGGTGGATAGAGAGGGTGCTAGTCAGGTATTGAGGGGAAGGGCATTCCGGAGGTGTGGGGCAATACACCTAACTTGATTGAAGAAGTTAGGCATAAAAATATGTAGGGGAACAGCAAAGAATGGGCAAAAGCAAGTATAGGTAAATATAGCAAACTTGACTAAATGTGTAGAAAAACAGAATAAGGTGAGCTCAGGCCCACCCCTATAACAGAATGCATCATTATCACTGTATGGGGCCTCTTCTAGAAGCTTCGATAACCAACTCAACATGGATTTAGAGCAGTTATGGCAAAATTTTGCTAGGTAGCTATTCAGAAAGCCTTGATAAGTTGGCCAAATCGTATGGGGAAGGCATTTTCTTGCGATTTCACGCTCCTGCTCAAGCACATTGAACGGGAGCAGCAAAAATCCAAATAGCACCATTTCGGTACATTTCGGCTAATCTAGTAGCTCCGATGAGATAATCGGAGCTCTGGAATTGCGAGTTTATCAAAGATCTCATCTCGCCAGCCCTAGGGTGGCAAGATGGAATCTGAGAGGAGGACTTAGAAAAATAAATGCATTTTTCCTGCATCGGATTGATGCCGGAAGTCTCCAGAGCTGATATAAATTAAATCCATTTTCGGAGACCCCCGGCTTCAATCCTATGCAATGAAAATACATTTACAGGCAGCTTCATTACCTTAGCGGCAAACTGCTAAGGCAATGAAGGGGTTAAATACCAGTGCACAGTCTATTATGGTGGTAGTGGGGGTTTGTGAAGGTGGTATTTGGCCAATGGTCGTTGTTTAGGCCTTGCGGGGGTGGGGGGGTGTTTCGGGAGGGTTAACCCCTTCATTACCTTAGTGTTTACTACCGCTAAGGTAATGAAGGGGTTAACCCCTCGAGCTACCCACCCGGTAAGCATAAATACCCACCGTGGGCCAGATGCCACCTTCACCCATCCCCATTACCCACAATAAACATTACAACACAATTATAGCCAATACACCCATTCATTGCCAGTGTGGCTACCTATGCCCTCAATGGGAGCAAAGATAACCCTAATGGCAAGGAGTGGGCACACCCTCTACCCCCAACTACAATTACAGTACAGTAATGGGCAAAATTACTATTATCCAAATATGGATAATCAGTGTTCGACAAATCACCAAACATCTACTCGCCAACCCAAAAAATCTACTCACCCCTAGCCCCACCCCATGTCCCATGGGACCGTGGGGAAGCGGAGACCAAGGGGGTAAGGGGGAACACCCCCGCTACCATCTCCCGCCTCGCGCGGGCTCGGGGGGAAGCAGGAAGTAAGTGGGAACCCCTCCGCGCGGGAAACTGGGGTAAGCGGGGATCGGGTAGAGAAGGGGGAACACCCTCGCTACCATCTCCCACCACGCACGGGTATCGGGGGGGATGCGGGGAGTAAGGGGGAACACCTTGGCTTGCAAGAGGCATGGAAGGAGCAGAAGGGCCGCAGGATGGAGGATTAGAGAGTACTTACTCACCAACAGATCTCTGGCCAGAAAGAATGGCTGCTCGTTGGGGGCGGGCTGATATAGAGCCTGGCCTCGTGCCCACAAAGCCTGGGAGCGTGCCAATCAGTAGTCAGGTAGGGGGAGTTTTTTTTTTTTTTTTTTTTTAGTGCGAGCAGGGAAAATTTCAGCGCGAGCAGGGAAAATTTAAAAAAACAAACACGTGTGCTGCTTGGGCCAATAGGAGCTTGCCCAGATGTTAAATCCACTTGCCCCGGGCGTGCAAATGTATAGGATTGTCGAACACTGTGGATAATACTGTAGCTCATTTGCCCATTCAAAATAAAACATTATCCAGCCACCATAAAGTATAAAAAAAACTTCTACTTACCCCTGCCAGGATGAAGGCTGTCCTCATCACAGTCCTCCGCGTCCATGTCCTCCGTGGGCAGCACAACAAACATAACAGTACAATAAAAATACAAACGAGTGGCCCTAACCCCTTAATCACCTTAGTGATTAGTAACCGCTATAGTAATTAAGGGGTTAACCCCCTCCCCCACTACCCAACCGGGTGGCCTAACCACCCTCCCCAAGGCCACTACCCCCACGCTCTACCCATTGATTGGCACAGTGGTACATCATGCCCATAGAACATGAGCATGATTAGCCAATATAGAAGTCAATGGGCAATCTAAAAAAAACAACAGCACATAAATAACATAACAATAATGAACCCCAAGTACCTAAACAACACAACAATTAAAGAAACTAATCACGTAAACAACCCAAAAATTTAATAAAAACAAGCCCTACAAATACAGAACAATTAACTCAAAACAAGAAACACAAATAAAAAACATAACAATTATTTAAAAACAACCATTTGAATAAAAATGCATTGCCTGTCATTATATTTTCCTATACCCAAAATGGCCATCGATAAACACATTGACTACCAATGGCCAACCTTAAAAAAAAAAAAAATACAATTAGAAAAAAGAAGCATAAAGATACAGAATTAAAATTAACAACAAGAAAAAAAAACAATCAACAAAAATATATATCAAGATGAGATCTTCGATAAGCTCGCAATTTTAGAGCTTCTATTATCTCATCGGAGCTACTAGAATATTTTTATTTTTTTTAAGATTGCCTATTGACTGCCATAGTGGCTTATCGAGCCCATATTATATGTGCATGATGAACCACGATGTCAATTACAAAGGGTGGGGGTAGTTGCCCCAGGGTGTGTGCTTTGGCCGCCTGGGTGGGTAGCAGGGGAGGGGGGTTAACCCCTTAATTACTTTAGCAGTTCCTAACTGCTAAAGTGAAGTAGGGGTTATTGGCCATTAGATTGTACTATTTATTGTACTGTTCCTGCCAATGGAGGACAAGGACGCGGAGGATGGGGATGAGGATGTTCTTCATCCTGGCAGGGAAAGTAGAAGTTTTATTTACTTTATACTGGCTGGAAAATGTTTAATTTTAAATAGGCAAATGAACTATTATCCATATCTGTATAATAGTAATTTTGCCCATTACTGTACTGTATGTGTTGGGGGGGGGGTTTAGAGGGATTAGGTGAAGGGTGTAGTTACCCCATGGGTGGGTGGTTAGGCCTACCGGGTGGCTAGCAGGAGTGCTTAACCCCTTCATTACCATAATGGTTCCCTACCGCTTTGGTAGTGATGGGGTTATATCTGCCCGCTACCTTCCCGGACGTCCTAACCACCCAGCCTGGAGCAACTACCCCCTTCATCCACCTCCTCTGCACCGAATACACAGGCTATTCATGTTTGCTGGTAGTGAAGCTGTTTCTATATTTGACTAGTGTTAGTGTGAATGTGTTCAGTGTGTTAGTTAGTACAGTGTGTGTTAGTTAGTACAGTATGAGAGCTGTTCAGGGAGAGGCGGCTATCCTGTGCAGCTCAGATTGCGATAAAATCGCAAAGGGAGAACATAGAAATAATCAGAGATCACTTTGCTGCTACGCCGTACGGTTTTGGTATTTTCCTACCTCCCTGTTTGAAAGAGTTTCAGATTCTTTCTGAATACCGTGACAACACAAATGAGAAACCGTTCGGCGGGAACATGCCACACTGTTCTAGATAGCAGCAAAGTCATCGAAAAAATACAAAACCCTTTCGCTTCTCCTAAATTGGCTTCAAATTTATTAGTGCAATTCTACATTTTGTGTATGTATATATTATTACTCCTCACTAAGCAACTTGTGCACGGACAATTTTTCCTTCATAATGCTAAGGGAATTGTATTTCAATTTTTTTTTTTTTTTACAGTTTTAATTGCACTGGATGGCAGATAGCATGAATGCTTAACTTTAACCCTTTAGGCACTTTCATATATTTCACTGTGTTTAGTCAACAAGACAATAAGAAATATTATGCATTTAGTGTAGGTACCTGCTTAAATGGAGTTTACCTTGACTGGATTAGTGGCCGATCTATTTAATTTTTTTGCAGATTTTGATCTGCACGGGATTGGCCAGTTCTTTTGGTCTGCGGATCAGTCTCAAAAAGGGGGATCCGCAATTTCAGATTTTTTTCTCAGACGCAGAGAGCAAATAGTTTTGAAAAATCCTTTGCCAGATTGTTAAAAAGGAACACACATAGAGACCATTCAAATTTGATAAGTGTCGCCAGATGTGTGTTTGTGTGTGTGTGTGTGTGTGTATATATAGTGGGTTCTAGTCTTGTTGGGTCTGACACCATTCCAGTCATTAGGTAGGTGCCTTAGGCTTATCAACTATATATATATAGTGTATATATATATATATATATATATATATATATAAATATATATATATATATATATATATATATATATATATATACACGGTATGGTATTGCCTATTTTGCTCATATTGGATTTGCACCCACCATTGTTTACCTGACGGAGTGCCTTTGTTCTCATTTATTCACTATATATATATATATATATATATATATATATATATATATATATACACATATACATATACGTATATATATATATATATATATATATATATATATATATATATATATATATATATATATATATATATATATATAGTTGATAAGCCTAAGGCACCTACCTAATGACTGGAATGGTGTCAGACCCAACAAGACTAGAACTCACAACCACTGCTTTTCTAGACCACAGCTCTAACAGTGTGATCTAAACCAGCTGATAGATAAAAACACACACTGCAAGTTTTACCGTTTAATTTTGTGGAGCACACATAATATACCTGTGAGCTATGCAAATATGCAATTACTGTAGCTAGATTAGCTGTGTGTGAGCAATGAGCAGCTAAAAAGTCGGATGTGACAGCGATAATACCAATAAGCTGGTGTAGCTCACACTGGTAGAGATGCGGCCTAAAAAAGCAGTGGTTGTGCGTTCTTGTCTGATGGTTTGACACCATTCCACTCATTAGGTGGGTGCCTAAGGCTTATCATCTCTATGGAATGGAAATCCTTTTATGAAGTGTGGGTTGTGACTTATGCTAATGGCTATGTAAAGTATATTTAAATGTCTCCTAGCCAGGTACCTCAGATGGGCCCATTTATCAGCACAGGCATGACTCCCAAATTTAAGTCACTCACACTCACAACAATGGATTCTTAAGAGTTGAATGAATTAGTCTGTTTTTTTTTTTAAATTCTCCATTTCGCAAATAGATTTTGTTAAAATGATCTGTGGAATTACAGGGAACGGATTTTGATTTTTATTCCATGCATAATTAGGAGAAAAGCACTATTTGAAATGAAGATATTATTATTAATAACACAAGAAATAATGCAGGAAATATCCCATGTTAAGGTGAACGCACACGTTACTATTGTTAAAGGGGTTTTAGCGGATAGGTTAGGGTGTTAATTTGAGGGGTTTTAAGGTAAGGGCTTAGGGTAAGGGATCTTAGGGTAACGGGTTAAAGTTGTTTGGTAGGGGACAGCGTCTGTGTTAGGGTTTAAGATTTGGGATTTTTTATGGTAAGTGTTATTAAATTCAAGGACACCTTACTGGCGAAGCGGGCGGCTGCATAGCGTCCCAGCAGCGGGGTGAGTAGCGCCAAGATGGCGGCAATTTTTTGGTTGCGGTGGAAAGACAGCGATTAAATGTCCCAAACCATTACAGTATGTGTGCTCCACTGGTTTTTGAAGTGAAACAGACCAGGAGAAATAGGTAAAACATGATTTGTTACTTTGATGCACAGGATTAAAAGGTATATCAGGGGATAGATGAAGTTAGCATGCATGTTAAATTATGCCATGTTTACATAGCGCTACAGACATTTTACTCCTGTTAAAAGCTTGGCGTTATTTTTTTTTACAAAATTAGATGCAATTGACCTAGTCGCATTCATCCCAGATTAACTAAGAGTTCATGCTGGCAATAATGCAATTTTATTGGAGTAATACTTTGACTTTACTGAAAAATGTGTACTGTTTCAATATATGTAATGACCCTTGAGAAATGTAAATCAAAAGCATCACAATTATCTCTGATTCTGGATATACACGTTTGTTCAGGATCATGAGTTAAAGTAATTATATTTACACATTACCCAGAAAATCAAGTACTTAAGACACCGCTACATAATTATAGATCCTCCGTATAATCAATGTCAAACATTTGTAAACCTCACAAAAATCTTTAGATAAGCGGGGATATAGGATAATAATAAAGCCGGGGGATTTCTGAAATGGTTCTCGGTCAATGTGACATTGTTCTGAGTATAGACCCAATATCTACTATTACCACACTTACGCACCATCATGAAATTGCTCCCATTAACCATAAAATAATGAATTGAATTACATGAGTTATTTCTGCATACATTTGGCTTAGTAAATCTGGAGTGAATGCAGGGAAAATAATGGCAATTCCTGTTTTGGTTAACAGTATTATTTTCCTTGATCTTAATGCGGTGTAGTAAATTTGGGCCAAGAGCTAAAATTGACTGCATGTATCAACCCCTACGTCCTTCATTCCTCTGTTCATCTTATCAACTTTATGTATAGGAGAGATTCATAAGCAGCTATAAACAGAGCAATTAAGTTGTTAGCGAAGAGTCAAATATCTTGGAAGCAGCGAGTGTAAAATGTTAAAAGTAATTGGATTTGGCTATTTGAAAAACGACATTTGATGAAGATATATTAGCAAAAGCTATTCATCGTAGACTGATTGGTAAGTTTAATATATTAAGTTAAATGGTTAAATTATATGGAAATATAATTTAGGATTGTAATGTCTCGACAAGGAAATATTTTAAAATAAGATATATGCTACAATGTATAATTTCTGGTAAACAAATGTTTCTGTTATTATTATATTTATGTGCAGCATTTATACTTGTAAGCATAACGTGCAAGATTCCAAGTACATTTTAACTTTTTATAACATGTTGCAGAGAGGTTTCTAGCGAAATAAACACTGTAAACGTTTTCTTCTGTTACTAAGCGCAATGAATGGAATGAGCTTTGGATAAATTATTTGAAATGTCGATCCTAATAAAAAATGTATTCGTCATATTAAGCCTTTAATAGAAAGGCTCCAGACCATAAATATGAAGACGCTGTTATCTGTGGTTGATACTAGCAAATGAGGCATCTTCCTCCTTGAAGAGGACAGCTGGAGAAAATGACTACAGTACTATAAAACCTCTATAAAACCTTTGTATATTAATTCACTACATGTATGACAAACATAAGAAAATGGGTATACTTACACATGCAGCAGCAATTATCCGAACATTTATCGGGTTGAATCATGCACTATAGAGAGTGGCGGTCCGAGAAGGTCCGCTGCAGACTAAATGGCCCATCAGATTACCACCGCAAAGGTCTCTGCTGTATGAATCCTACCGGGGTCTACTTGTCTATAAGAGACGCGCAGTAAGAGAGAGGCTGAATCATTCACTCTATCTGCATGCCTCTAACAGGTGACCGCCTGGGTTTTATTTCAATTTTAACACTAAAGTATTGTAGCAGGCGGTCTCCGGAGCTTAACCGCATTTATTTCAGGTGCAGGGACCCCCTACTTCCTGAGACACAGGCCTCGTTATGGGGTGCCGGTATCCCCGCCATATTAAAATCGTGTGTGTCACGTGATCGCGGGATTTTAACATTGTAGAAGATACCGGCACCCCATAACAGGGGCCTGTAACTCAGGAAGTAGGGGTCCCTGAGGCTGAAATCAACTTTGTTCAGCTCAGAACATCCCCTGCTTCCGCACACTAGTATCAAACACCGCTCCCCCTCCCCCCACTTCCAAAGAAAAAATCACTACCTTAGCGGATAGCTGCTAAGGTAATGGAGCTGCTTACAGTACATTTTATTTTTATTCATAGTGTGAGCAGGGGGTCTCCTGAGTTGATCAAAGTTTATTTCAGCCTCGTGGACACCCTGCTTCCCGAGATACAGGCCCCGGTATGGGGTGCGGGTATCCCCGCAATGTTAAAGGCCTCCGGTCACGTGATGCGGAGGATTTTAACATGGCGGGAATACTAGCCGCTAAGGCAATTAAGTGGTTAAGGCACACAATAGCACGTTTATTGGGGGCAGAGGGGGTGAGTGAAAGTGGTACTTGGCCCTTCACTCACCCCCTCTGCTCCCAATAGACATTACATGTACTACTCACCAATACACACAGAGCCGCCAACAGAAATGATGGGGCCCAGGACAAATTAAAGAAGCAGCCCCCCCCCATGAACCCATAGCGCACCTACCACAAAAAAAATATTTTTTAGCGCGCAACTTTTACTGTTTTTTTTTACTGTTTTCTTCTTATTGTAATACAGAAAAAAAAACATTACTATGCAATCTGTTTATTTTTATATTTTCAACAAAAGACAGGTGACTGCCTGCCTGGGTGGGTACTGACTGCCTGGGTGGGTACTGACTGCCTGGGTGGGTGGGTGGGTGGCTGACTGCCTGGGTGGGTGAGTGACTTTCTGATTGGCTGGCATCACTCCCTTTTGATGATGTCACATCCAAAAAAGTCACATGGTTTTTCCAGCCAATCAGATGCGTGGGAACTATTTCTCACGGAAATGTGACATCATAGGCCGTATAAAAGCCTGTGCAGTCCCATTTGACCTCACAGAGCTGAAGGAGCAGCATCTCCCTATCGGATTAACAGAAGAAGAACAGATGAAGATAGAGAAAAAGAAGAACCATGAGTGGATTACAAGTACAGATGAAGATAAAGAAGCCCCCAAAATGGATTACAAATTACAGATGAAGAAAAGAAAGAAGACAAGATTTAAAGATTTTACCTGTGGGCCGTGGCTGTTGAGCAGCATTGTGTCGTTGACCAGCAGTTGCTGCTGCTGTTGCTGGTGTTGGAGTAGGATTCGGTGGGTGAAGACATCAAAAAGTGAGAAAAAGATGGCATGTATTTTAATGAATGTATATTTTTTTTAGGTTGGCAATTGCATTGGCATACTGCAACTTTTCTATTCCAATGTAAATGACTTTTGTTTGGTGCTTGTATTTTTATTTGCAGGTTTTTTTTAGGTTGGTACTGTATTGGCATTTTTATTAATTAAAATGTACAGTAATGTCTTTTATTTACATGTATTTTTTTGTAGATTGCCAATTTATTGACAGAGTATCAGACCATGCCCACAGGGCCTTGGTGTGGTACTGTGCCAATCAATTGGTTTATTGGATTTTTTTGTGTTATGGCTGGCAATGCAATGTGGTTTTTATTTGATGCATTTACTGTATTTATTTTTTTGCAGGTTACATATTGCCTGGTATTGTGGCAGCTCATGCCCACAGGGCAAGGGTGTGCCACCGTGCCAATCATTTATTTTTTTTGGCATTTTTAAGATTCAAATGTAATGTGTTTTTTATTTGAGGCTTCTTTTAGTGTTTGGCAGGTTGTATATTGCCTGGCATGCTGGCAGCTCATGCCCACAGAGCATGGGTGTGCCACCGTGCCAATCAATTGTTTTTTTGGCAGTTGTAATGGGTTTTTATTTTCTATGCAATACTGTTTTTTTATTTTGGGCCTGTTTTTTTTTAGCTTTCCCATTTAGTGCTATAGTGTTAATGCATGACCATATTATATGGGCATGTTTGAAACTGTGCCAATCAATGGGTAGCGGGCTTGTGTCCCTGGGTAGCCTCTGATAACAAATCCTGTGCAGAAAAAATAAAAAAATGTTTTTATGTGGGGGCATAGGAGGTGGATGGGTTGTGTATTGTTGGTAATACTGTACATATTGTAATGTTTATTAAGGGCAGAGGGGGTGAGTGAAGGGCAAAGTACCCCCTCCCCCCCTGCCCCCAATAAACCTTCTATTGTGCCTTAACCCCTTCATTGCCTTAGCGGCTAGCCGCTAAGGTATTGAAGCTGCTTACATTTTATTTTTATTCAAAGTGTGCGTGAGCAGGGGGTCTCCTGAGCTGAACCACATTAATTTCAGCCTCGGGAACCCCTTACTTCCCAAGATACAGGCCCCGTTATGGGGTGCCGGTATCTCCTTCAATGTTAAAATCCCACGTCACGTGACCCACAGGAGTTTAACATGGCGGGGATACCGGCACCCCATAACAGGGCCTGTGTCTCAGGAAGTAGGGGGTCCCTGGACCTGAAATCAATGCGGTTCAGCTCCGGAGACTGCCTGCTACAATACCGTAGTGTTAAAATTATAATAAAACCCCGGCGATTACCTGTTAGAGGCGCGCAGGTAGAGTGACTGATTCAGCCTCTCTCTTTCTGCGCATCTCTTATAGACAAGTTGACCCCGGTAGTATTGACACAGCAAGGACCCCTGCTGTGGTTATCCGATGGGACATTAGTCTGTCGCAGCAAAACTAGCAAGGATCACGGGCAGATCTCAAAAACCAATTCGAGAAATGGTCTGATAACAGCCACTGCATCTGTATATTCACTGAATCACAATAATACATGTACACATCTGTACATCTATACAAATCCACATATACACACTCACACGTGTGAACATTTACACACTCACATACACACAAACATAAATGCACTACCATGTAAACTGAACATTATTATCTTGCCCACCTAAGATTTACGTGCAGCAGTGTCCCGTTTCTTCTGTAACAGCTTTCTCTATATATGTCTGACAGGCATGTTGCACAGATTGGTGGGAGGTGAATGGAGTGTTTCATTTAAGTTTACATAGCATATTTGTTTCAAACATACAGTAACTGCTTATTTTGTGCTATATCTAGTGTGGATTCAGGGTTGTTGACATTCTACTGCTCTTGGCAAAGAAGTGGCTCCTGCAAGCTTTGAGATTAAGCACATGTGATAAGTAAGGGAAATGAGGCATATATTTTAATATTGCAACTACCACTCTGGGATGCATACTGTAGGCTCGAAAGTGAGGGACTTCCAATGTAGCTCTCAATGCAGCCGCCAAGAGTGTCCGACTTCCCTGATGAGCAAGTCCGAAGTTTTGTTCGTAGGTATTTAGTAATGGGAAAGACTTGAGAGGAAGCAGACTTTGAATTGGCTTCCAATTTTGCCATAACATAACATTATTGTTACCAAGATACTATCAAGTAATAATTGAATTATAAATAAAGTATTATGTCATAAAACAAGGCAGAACAATATACACCAGCTGTACAATAGCCCAACTTTTTCATGAGTTGTTTTATTTAAATCCTTTTATGAAGAGGCAGGTTTCTCTTTTTTTCTCTGTCCCATTTTCTCCTTCTATATCTCCCTTCTTTTTCCCTCTTTGGCACCTCTCGCCCCCTCATGTTCTTCTCATTCCATTTCTAAATATGCCCACCCCTTTCTTTGAATTAAAGAGGTTACTCTGCCATATTCATAAATATTCTTTGCGTTTTTCTGCAGTAAATGGTCTATTTCTAATTATATTATTATAATTATTTCCACTGCAGGAACTATCCTCTGGAATTGAAAAGGCTTATTATGAAGAGGGCTCAGCACCCTCTTTAGTGCTTGTGGGTGAACTTTTGTACCAGAGAACCTTGTATGTTGAGGGTATTTTGACATATTTTTATGTCCGAGTTATTGCTCAAAACCCTTCTGAATAATATTCCTCTTAAAGTGTTACTTTAATAGTGTTTATTATAGTAGGAAATGGCCATGAAGATCACCTCTCATCTACTGCCAAAGACTCTTACATACAGGTGCGGGCATTCTTTACACAGTGTAGTTGCTTGCTTTTTTAAGCATGATTTTTAATATATCTCTTTAGAAAAATAACATGTATTTGTTGTGATTTTACTGATATTATTCACCTATAGCTTTGGCTGTGTCTTGTTCAAAGTAATTTAAATAAAACATTTAGCTATACTAATAAGAAATAGATAGATTAGGCAAATAGTCTTTTGCAATTTTAGATCCACGTGTCATTCCCCAACATCCTAATCTTTAAAACATAACTTTATTGCTAGTGGCCCGCAGGTATACAGTAAGTTGGAAAGCTGCATTAATGCCCTACTTACAAGAATCCATTGCACAATTAGTATGAGCTGTTGTAGCTTCATGGCAAATTCTGCTCTTCTATTGATTCTGTTGTAGTGGTGTTGACAAGTCTTTTGGTATTTTGAAATTAAGTGTAAGTCCGTATTTTAGTAATCCAATCTTACCTCTCCTTTCCCTCTTCCCGCCATCTCTCACTCCTCTCTACTCCCCACCCCCTACACCATCTCTCCCGCCCGCCCGCCCTTCCACCACCCTCTTTCCGTCCCTCAAAACTCATATTTACGGGTCTGTCTAACCTAAATGTGTGGTTGGCTTGCACATTCTGGAGTGAGCTAATGCCACCTTTAGGTGAGACATGAATTAACTTCAGGTTATTTTTAAGCTAATGCAAACTAGTGCTAACATTAACCTAACATTAACCCTGTACTGATGAGATATAATATGTCTGTTTTTTTGCATATAATTCGATTAGTAGATTTGCGTTAAACTCAGGGAAAATAATCTCTTATTATTGTAAGTAACTGCACATTATTTGTTGTTCATATACCACGGCTTAGTGCACCCAGTTTTGAACTGACAATATTTATTATTTTAAATGATGTTGGCAAGTTTAAATATTGCCCAATACCAAAATGATTTGTATTTGGCCATTTATATGGTTAACAATGAAAATAGCTAAATATATTTTTGTTTTCGAATAAAAGCAAGTTTAGTATATTGGAATTCATTTTTCATTTCTTTAGTGTATAATCCATATACTGTAATGTAGTGACCCTGATATTGCTGTTGCATGAATTCTTTGAAGTATCATGTTTGAGCCAAGTAATTACAAGCTAGCTGTACAAACTTGTTCTCTGATTTGAGAAGGCTGTTTAATACTTGTTTTACACTAAGAAAATGCTGCATGAACAGTTACAAAATGTAGCTTCACAATTATAACTCGTGTTTAAGGTAAAGTTTCTAACATTTTTTTAGCCACAGTATGCTCACACATAAATCCTTTATAGTTGTATACATTTCCCAGGAGAGCATTTAAAATCTAAGCTCCTCATTGATCATTTAGAGGAAGGATTCAAGTATAATGTACACATTTGTACTGGGATGTAATAGCCTTTCATTGCAACAAAGATGCTTTTTGTTTCTCAAAGTATTGATCTAAGTAGAGAGACTTTTTGGACGTAAACAGAGAAAAAAACAAGAGATGCATTTATGAGTTTTCCTGAAAGACTGCAACTGTGCAAAGTAAAGTTACCTCCCGTAAATAAGTGAAATTTAATGTAATTCCTTATATTTTTCATGAAAGGTAATAGGTTTTGCTTTGGTTTGCTTTAAAATATCCTCTCTGAAATGTGGCAGTCCAAGACTAATTACATTTCTGTACCTGAAATTTGACTTTTTCAACAGTCTTGCAATAATACTGATATTCAAATAATAATGTTGATTTATTACAAACCTGTAGGGAAGTGCAACTTGAGTTTTTTCCCCCCCAGATAGATCAAATAAAATAAAGCTTGCACTTTAAATGTCACACTCATTTCTACTGTTTTTCTGTAACATATTGGAAATGCAGACATTATTTTTTAAAATTATTATTAGATCAACAAGTAGTTGATATATAACAAGCTTTCGAACGTCTCGGAATATTACAGCGAGTATGGTAGAAATACAGAGACATAATAGTATATACAGTGTTTGTAAGAGGGATATCTGATTGCAGTGGATGTTGAGAGGAAGAGGGAAATAAGGTATAAACAGGTAGCCTAGTGTGAAAAATAACAGTAGACTCATGCCTTCATTACTGATAATTGTTGTAATTGGCTGGACTAGTAATTGAGGAATAACTTACCAATACCAATCAATAGATCCCAAAGTGGATGTATTTTTTTGGTAGTAGTCTTTTCTGTCATCTTTTTTTTTCTACATTTTTTTTATAGAGTATGTTAAACTGACAATCTATTATAATGATTTTACATGCAACTTATGTATGATAAAATGTAATGTTCCACAACTGCAGGGTTTAGTGTGTAACCTTTCAAACGAGATTTTTCATCAACTGGTATTAATCCATCTTGGCATAAAATGACACGCCTGTCATGTTGTATGACAATTAACAAAGAAAAATTGTATCTTATATTTATAGGTGGATCTCCTTCGTCCTACAAAAGTGACTGGGATAATTACACAAGGAGCTAAAGATTTTGGTCATGTGCAGTTTGTGGGTTCCTACAAACTCGCTTTCAGTAATAATGGAGAACACTGGGTTGTGTATCAGGATGAAAAACAAAGAAAAGACAAGGTAAGCTTTTAGCTCAAATGGTTTCATTTTCAGTACCCCTTGCCTTTGAACAATTTCCAACTTCTGTTCCACTATTTATTTTTTAATGACGGTTTATACTTTTAGACTAGTTACTAACTCTTAAAATATAGTATATACAGTGTCCGTTCACATTATTTGACTGTAAATTTTTGTCAGTCTGTTTCATGCTATAACAAACTCATTTGTGGTATTTATGAAATATAAACAGTATACATTCTCTTGTATTGTTTCCAAGGGTCCTCCTCTTGTTAGAAATCAAGGCCATAGATTTCATAAAATTATTCAATAAGGCATCTCTCCAATATATGCTGTGACTGTAAGGGTTAAATGACGGCACACTAAGAAGTGGGTAAGTCCCATGATGGATTAACCCTCCATCCAGGAGTCCCATCAGCATGCTCCAGCCAACTTACAAATACAGCAGAGAAAAAGAGAACCACTGAGGGGCACTGCTTGAAAAAGGGCTAGACTGCTTTAAAGATAAAAACGATTTTATTAACACATAATGAACCTTAGATAGGGAAGATTTATTGAAACAAATAGCAATCCAGCACTCAAAAATACTTGTCAGAAATACTTAAAAAATAGTATAGCTTATTCATAAATGAGAATAAAAGTGAAATATTATACAATTTAAGCATACAGATAAGAGCAATCAAACATAGTGTGAACAGGAAGGACAAACAAATAGGGAAAAATAAGGGAAAAAAAGGAAAAATAAGAAAAAATAACACAATAATATTCACAAGTGTCAATGTTAACGTTTCAGGGTAATAAACCCTTTCTTCTGGCCCATTCCTACATGCATAACATGTAGTACTTCTCTCAATCAGATCAAGAAATGATCTAGCAAAAATGATCAAACAATGTCCTATCCGGAGTTTCAAAAGAGAAAGTACTGATACTTAGGCTTATTTCTACTGCATCAGGCAGCAGGTATTACAAATAATGCTCCAGTATTCCCCACACGTCTGGCTTGTATGCATAGTCTTGTTCTCCGTTGGTGCTTCCCTATGTGAAGTCATGGATAATTGACATCGCAGAATGCCGACGTATGTTTCGCAAATGCTTTCTCATGGCTAAGAGCTGTTGCAAAGATATTCCCATCCTTATTCCCCTAGTACGCACAAGAGTTGTACTCTAACTTGTTTCATGCCTCTTTTGGCGCGTTATAAAAGAGTGAGGGAACTTTGATAAAATGCCAAGAGAGGCGTGAAACGCGTCAGAGTACAAGTCTTCCCTATCTAAGGTTCGTTAATAAACTCGATTTTATCTTCTAAGTAGTCTATCCCATTCTAGCCCTTTTTCAAGCAGTGCACGGAAATGGTTCTATTTTTCTCTGCGGTACCTGCCGATTTCCTAGTTTGTAGTCAAACACACCTAGCAGTAAACTGCAGAACTTCCCAAATATCAATTTGACAGAATAATGTAGGGAGTTTGGAGAGAATTTCTCAACTATAGATTGGAAATACTGCAATAACTGCCATTGTTTTAATTGACCACATTATTATGACATACATTATTGTGTAATTTATTTTTAGAAGCTTATGGACACAATTATTGACATTCAGCATTCTCATAAATACAAGGATTTGAGCATTCAAATATATACTTTAGTATTTGTGCATGTGCTGTAGGGAAGTCTCCCGTCAGTCAATTAAATTAATTTAATCAAAGTTTCTATGTCTTTTCACATACATGTCCCAATGTTAGAAATGTTTACTTTCATGCCAATTACCAAGACAAAATTGGAAGAAGGGGCTCTTCATTTCTTGTGTTCGCTTCAAAATACAAAATCACATCCATTAGATTCAAGTCACTGCCAGAGATGGGCATAACTGTCAAAAGCCGTTCCCTGGCTTTCCCTTCAAAATCCGTTCTGCGAGGTAAAATCCATCTGCTGATTAGGAATTAAACAATCCAAGCAATTTTATCCAAATCCGCCATTGGATACAATCCAGGTGGGTTTTTAAGAATCTGCACTCAGATTCCATATTGAATATGAAATCCGCACGCGGATTGATAAAAGTCCACGCCTAGATTGTTAAAAATCTGCTTTCTCTCCCTCGCCCCTGGATTTAATCAGAGTGTGGATTAATAACAATCCAACATCAGATTATTAATCCACCATGTGGATTGTCAGTGATTGAAAAAACACTCCGGGAAAGGCTCATTGGCCGTTTTGAGACTGATCCGTGGACAAAAGGAACCAGCCACTCCGAATAAGTTCCAAGTCTGCCAATTTTTTTTGCCTATCTCTTAACTGCCACTATCGGTCCTGTTATCTCATGTGACTATAACTTACATTCCTTGTGACACCATTTTTTATCCTCTTGTTAATGCTTTGCGTTCTGTATTCAATTAGTGGAGGACTTTATTTGAAGCTCAGCTGCCACAGAGCACATGGAAAATACCTGTATAGCAGTTGTAAACCAGAAAGTTGTGGTTAGCACAGAGAATGTGCAGAATAAGATAGCTAAAGACGAGTTTTGGGCCATTTCAACAGTTCTGGGCTGTAATATATTCACCTGGCACTCCATGACGCAGTGGCGACTTCAAGCCCGTAGAATGCTCTATTGATAGAGGACATAGAGTCGTGCACTCTGCACTGTAAGGAATAGCCGCCCAAAGCACACAAAGGGTTAATATAGATGCAGAAAGGAAACAAAAGTGGCACAACCCTTATCTGTGGCAGTTTTATTCTGCATCTACTAGTATTGAGACAAGACCACAACAGCATGCCCTACACAGAACAACACAAGGAACCACAATAGTAGCCACATCCTCTACTGACTTCAACATCATGCAAATGTGCCTAAGACTTTCACTAAACACATAATGTTGTCATTATTCATGGACATTCTTCTTCACAAACTATACAGTAAAGCATTGGTAGAAGAATTATATATGTTATACTGGATATAGAAAAACAGAAAATAGAGTAACATTGTTTTATAAAATGGGTGCCTTTTTCTGCTCCTTCACAGTTGAAAAAGAAAGAAATACAGCAAAGCAGATACCATGATTTTGTTAGCATTCACTACACTTACTGATCCGTCAAAGGGAAAACAAGTAAACATTTCTAGTATAGTATACTAAATGAGAATGATCTCGCCAAAACGTAGCATGGTAATATATAATTGTCATTTAGATTGATTGATGTCATGTTGTGGTGTACAGTATACTTAGTTACCATATGGTCTTCAAAGAAATAAATACATCCTTTGAGAAATATTAACTTCCAAGCGCTATCAGAATATTTTCAGCCACCTGCTGGCAAACTGCCTGCCTGAAAGAGATCAGTAGTTCCAACAACGGGTTTCTGTTGGGTTTTATGTAATTTAATTGTCATCTTTAACATGGTTAATACAGAGTATTCTACAGAATTTCTTGTAAGCTTTTTACTTGTGGTCCACACAGTCCCATTAGAGTAAGGAAAAACAGACGAGTGACTATATTTGTTAACCATTTTGTGGCCAGGGAGGCCTACAATGCATTGCACAGCACATTTCCGTCTGGCATCCAACATTGGACAGTTTCAAATTACAACATCCATATGCACACTGTGACAATACGTACAATGTGCCCGAGCATCGCACTAAAAAAACACGTCTTTCATACTGTACAATAAAGACATATCTCTCTGTTACGCAATAAAAAAGTGACAAACTCATGATGTATTTCGCTCATCTGACAATAATACCGATCTAATAGATAAGCATTGTCCTAAAATGTAGAAACAATAGATAAGCTATTTTATTTTATTATGTTGCACACAAAGATTAAATTGGGTACATCGGAAGCTGAAAATTCAAGAAATAATGAGAGATGCATTTACCCATAGAGTATATGGATCTGAGGCAGTATCTATTTTAAGTCTGCATATGGTTTATTTGTACATGTGGTTTTATTTTCCCTATTTATTTTGTATATGATTACATTACGATTGCTTGTTTTTATAGGCTCTTAGGGGAAAAAACACTTTTTTTTATTTACTGTAACTATAGGTTTAACTAAAGTAAAAAGACATACTGTGCCCTCCTAAAACAACCCCTCTTGCATAATTCCCTCCTAAAACAACCCCTCTTGCATAATGCAGAGTAACATTCTCAGTATATTATAGCAATGCTGCTGCAGTGTTTTTTCACATGATGATATAGTATTTTAAATATATAAGTAAATATATGCTTGCAGTTTCATATGTAACACCCCTTCCCTCCTCCTCAGGGAGATATGGGTGTTATGGTGCTACCTGTTAGGCTCACAAGAGTCCTAAGCCTCCGTGCTTGGGGAGGGCTGGGTTGGCTGGTGCAGCGACTCCACCCGTGAGGGTCCCTGCGTTGGCGGGATAGCCCCTCACAGGAACAGGTATACCGACTTGGTATACCTCCAATAACCACAATCATGTACAACCTATTTATTATGGTCCCATTGTCTCAACAGTATAGCATAAACAGAATACAATAAACATCCCCCAAAGTACTGAGGGTGCTCTGGGAACCTGAAACCCAATGCCGGTCCAAACAGTCCCACCCAGATATATGTGGGGGCAGCGCTACCCTCTCGGTGTGGTTTTGGTGAACGTGGTGGTACCTTCCTGGCTTGCTCTGTAAACCAGGGGATTTGTAGACAGGCTGCAAACATGGTCCCATGATGCAGGGCCTCCAACACAATCTCCTTCACGCCTTACGTCCGGTAGTACTGTAGAATCGATTCCAGGCCTGGTGAATCTTCTGCTGTGTCTCTGTTGGCTCTGCCGAGTTGTCTGTATACTAAGGGGGCAAATCCCTTACTATGCGCCGGCCCTAAAATACATCCGCTAGCGTGTAGGAGAAACTACCTGGAGCCTACAGGGAATGGGTCTGACCTACTCCAGGGGGGCTTGACTAGCTCCCCCCCGACACTACCTCTCATTTGCCGACTCCGTTAGGACTGCCATGCCATCTCCAGTCCACAGAGGATATCCTGAATGACGGGACCTACTCCTCTTGCAGCGCCAACTTCAAGATGGCTACTGGTTTACACATACTCCATATGTATGTGACTGTGCCAACACAGCTCACTAAACCTTCCCACGAGTCAGGACCACTGTCAGGGAGGAGGGTACCCTGCTAGACTCTCCCCATGGCAAAGACCTCATCGTACCTGTATGAGAGAACATTCACACAATGCTCATAACACAGCACTTATATAATGGAAAATATACAGTTGCATAACAATATAACTCAACTATTATACAGCATAACTTAAATGGCATGACATACTGTCGTCAGAACAGACATAATAGATGTAAATCTGTCCCTAGGCGTCTGCTGAGACTCAGTGAGGCTGCCCTATTGAATCATACGACATTCTATCTGGGGGCCGTGTAGTTCTCTGACTTTTCCTCAATTCAGGAGCTGGTACATTTGTTAATCCTGAAAGCTCCTCTTCATTTTCTTGGTCAGAGAGGGGTCCAAAGGCATAAGACCCTGGCCCTCTCATAGAGCGAATATCATTGTTATGTTCACCCATTGGGGTGAATGCCGGGCTTTCAGGATTTAAATTTGGGATAGCAGTACCAGCAGAAGTGGGCAGGAGATCTTAAGGTACAGCGATAGGTTCGTCTTCAATTACCCCCTGCACAGTGGGAGTAGAATCTGATTGATCAGGCTCACGGACTTGAGGAATGGCCAGTAGATGGTTCTGTGCCAAACTTTTATCTGTCCTTCAGAGTCCTTTATTCGATACACAGGAATCCCAGGTAGCTGTGACACAACATCGAATGGGCTCTCTCTCTATGGTTCAGCCAGTTTATGTTTTCCTGGCACTCCCAGATTTATCAGAAGGACCTTATCTCCAGGGTGAAGCTCCCGATAACGTACCTTGCAGTCGTATCTTCAATTGTTATTATGGTTCAGCTTGGCAGTGGTCCCTTCTGCTAACTGATACACTTTTTGCAGTTTGATTTAAGTCGTTTGACATATTGATTATTTATTTATTTATAAAATATTTTACCAGAAAGTAATACATTGAGAGTTACCTCTCGTTTTCAAGTATGTCCTGGGCACAGAGTAAAACAAATAATACATGGTTACAAGTACAGTTACATAAATGAACAGGGTATACATTATATACAAGACATTGCGTGCACAGTTAAAGAAAATATATATTATGAGCGTATTAAACAGTTACAGACCAGGTTAAATTGTGAGACAGCCTTAGATTTGAAAGAACTTAAACTGGTGGTGGATGTGAGAGTCTCTAGTAGGTTGTTCCAGTTTTGGGGTGCACGGAAGGAGAAGGAGGAACGTCCGGATACTTTGTTGAGCCTTAGGACCATGAATAGTCTTTTGGAGTCTGATCTGAGAGGTGAACTTTGCGCCTAGACTCTAGTGTTGACCAATCTAGTTCTTTGAGCATTTCGCAGTGATGTGTGTTGTAGTTGCATTGGAGAACAAAACGACAAATTGAATTGTAGAGGGTGTCAAGTTTGCTAAGGTGGGTTTGAGGAGCCGAGCCATATACTATGTCTCCATAGTCAATAATTGGCATTAGCATCTGCTGTGCGATACGCTTTCTGACCAGGAGACTTAGGGAGGATTTGTTCCTGTAAAGTACCCTTAGTTTGGCATAGGTCTTGGTTGTCAGGGTATCAATGTGCATCCCGAATGTTAAGTGGGAGTCAAACCATAAGCCCAGGTATTTAAAACTAGTGACAGGTGTTAGGGTGGTGTTAGCGTTGGTTCTAATCAGGAGCTCAGTCACTGGAAGCTTTACAAATTTAGTCTCGGTCCCAAATACCATTGTTACAGTCTTGTCAGTGTTTAAAAACAGTTTGTTTTGGGAAATCCAGTTTTCGAGTCTCAAAAAGTCAGACTGAAGTATGTGTTGAAGGTCAGAGAGGCTATGGCTGTGTGCATATAGGATTGTGTCATCTGCATACATGTGTATTGAGGCTTCCTTACAAGCTGTGGGAAGATCATTAATGAACACTGAGAAGAGTAGGGGCCCCAGAACAGAGCCTTGCGGGACACCACAGGTGATATCCAGGGGGTTGCAGTTAGAGCCTGAGATGGACACATGTTGGAATCTTCCTGATAGGTAGGACTGAAACCAGTTTAAAGCATGTTTCCCTATTCCAGAGCTCTGGAGTTTGTTAAGCAGGATAGCATGATCAACTGTGTCAAAAGCCTTTGCAAAATCTAGGAATACTGCACCAGTGAGTTGTCCCCGTTCCATTCCACACTGGATTTCATTGCAAACTTTTAGCAGGGTAGTTACGGTGGAGTGTTTGGGACGAAACCCAGATTGGAATTGGCTAGGGAAATTTGTCTTGGTATAGAAATTGCTTAATTGAGAGTGGACACATTTTCCCATGACTTTGGATAGAATTGGGAGAAGTGAGATTGGCCTGTAGTTTGAGACAGTGTTTTTTGTCCCCACTTTTGAAGATTGGGACAACTCTGGCAGTTTTCCAGGTCTTAGGGATATGGCCTGCAGACAGGATAGAGTTGACTATGGACGCAATTGGTTTGGCAATGGCTGGGGCACCAAGTCGTAGGAACCTAGATTGTAGTAAGTCGGGTCCACATTGGCTGCTTAGTTTTAGTTTGAGGAGCGCTTGTATAATCTCCTCTTCAGATACTGGGCCAAATTGAAAATTGTGGGCAGTGTTGGGAGGGGGTGGGACTGTAGGGGTACTCCCAGGATGAGATTCAGGTTTGTGGTTTGGGCTGCGTTTCACTAATATGTTAGTGGCACACCCCACAAAGTAATCATTGAATGCATTTGCAATGTCAGTGGGGTTTGTCAGAGTAATATCCCCCTTAGTGATATTACTTGGTTGTTGATGGTTAGGAGGCTGGAATATATTGTTGATAACCTTCCAGAAGTTAACTGGTTTTGATGTATTCTGGTGGAGATTGTCAGAGTAATATTGTGCTTTTGCATGCCTTGTTTGCCTTGTGCACATGTTCCGCATGCATCTGTAGTGATTGAGATCCTTGGTAGTGCCAGTTACTTTGTAGATTTTCCACAAGGCATCCCTGAACTGGTAGAGTGCTATAAGGTCAGGTGTAACCCATGGAAGGTGGGCCCCCCGTACCCTTATTTTGCATAGTGGAGCATGGGTATCGCAGAGTTTTAAGAACTCGGATTGGAAATAGTCGAGCGCAGAATCAGGATCGGGAATTAAATAGATTCTGTGCCAAGGGCAGTTGGTAAGGTCATCCAGAAACTGTTGTGGGTTAAAGTTTTTAAATGTTCTAGTGAGGAGAACTTTAGGGCTTGAATGGGGCGGTTTAATTTTTCTTACACAGTACACTATTGCATGGTCACTGAAAATATCAGGAAGCATGCCAGAGGATTGGATTCTGCTGGGGTTTGAGGAGAGAATCCAGTCTAGCAAGGAATGGTTATGCGATTTCAGGTTTATCCGTGTGGGTTGGGAAATGAGTTGCGATAGGTTAAGTGACTTGAGTTGTATCTGGATTTTGTGGTTTTTAGGGTCAAGCCAATTGAAGTTGAAATCCCCAAGAACTAGCAGCTCACTCTTCTCATTCAGAGAGGAAATGGAGCCAAGAAATTGGGTGATATCAGTCAGGGATTGTAGAGGGGCTTTAGGGGGGCGGTAGATGCCAGCAAGCAAGATGGGCTTAGAAAAGGGGAGGCAGATTTTGCCAACTAGAATTTCAAAAGAGGGTGGGCTTGGTGGGCAATTTAACAGTGTAAATTGTAATGTTTGGATAGAAACCCGGGCGCTATCTCTGTGGAGCTTGTCGGATATACGGAAATGTAGAAAAAAAGGGAGGGTATGATACTGCCTGAGAGTGGTTTTCAAGTGATGTCCTCCTGTGACTCGGAACCCCAGCAGGATCTATCCAGGACCCTTATAGGCAATGAATACAAAAAGGATGGGGGAGCACAGTTGTGGGAAACAGGCAGTGTAATGTATTTAGTAATTCACACTTAATAAAATATAGCGGTTAAACCCTGAGCAAGCGTATTGGCTCAGGTGGCTGATATCCAATTTTGAAGGGTAAACATACATAAATTGTGTATGTGTGGGGAAAAAGGGGTAAAAATAATAATATAAAACTTACACGGCCTTGTGTAAGTTCAGTCGCTTCAAGGTTTCTTTGGGAATCCAGTTGATCTTGCAATGATGCTTTTCTCTCCGCAATGTGAGTTCTTCTTCTTGTTGTATATACTGCTTACTTAGTTGGTTCAATGTTCCGCTCCAGGGTGATTTCCTCTCATATAAACAAAAAAGAGGATAGGATTAAGTCATATGTATATAGAGACGTCAATGAGGGGGAGGATGGGGTATTAATAGACCACTGAAATAAAACGGTATGATTTAGCACTCACACGGGCTAATGTGAGTGTATTCTTATCTTGGTATCTTGTTTCTGCCCATTAGGGATATAACCCAATTGGTAGCAGATAGTGATGGAGGGGTGGGGGCAAAGATACAAAGTGTATATACAACACAATACTCACATGGGCCAGTGTGAGTACACACTCCTAGCGGTTTCTTTGTGCTTCTATTCCTCGTGTGGCTGAAGCTGAAGATGGGTTAGGCAACAAAATAAAAGACAGTATGGTCTGGAGGGTAAAAAACTAACTTTAATAAAAAACAAGAAAATAAAAGTACTAAGCCTGAGGAAGTCCAGTTCCGGACGAAACGCGTTGCTCTTTCTTTCATCTGAGACATTTCACAGCACACCACAGAGGAGGCAGAGGTGTAGTTGTAGCTCCCCATCCGGACGCGGAAGGCGAGACCCCCTACTACTATACACCACACTACCCCCCTTGCTTTTACTTCCCCACAGAAGCCCTATGGTTTCTGCTTTTATACTTTTATTTTCTTGTTTTTTATTAAAGTTAGTTTTTTACCCTCCAGACCATAGTGTCTTTTATTTTGTTGCCTAACCCATCTTCAGCTTCAGCTACACGAGGAATAGAAGCACAAAGAAACCGCTAGGAGTGTGTACTCACACTGGCCCGTGTGAGTATTGTGTTGTATATACACTTTGTATCTTTGTATCTTTGCCCCCACCCCTCCATCACTATCTGCTACCAATTGGGTTATATCCCTAATGGGCAGAAACAAGATACCAAGATAAGAATACACTCACATTAGCCCGTGTGAGTGCTAAATCATACCGTTTTATTTCAGTGGTCTATTAATACCCCATCCTCCCCCTCATTGACGTCTCTATATACATATGACTTAATCCTATCCTCTTTTTTGTTTATATGAGAGGAAATCCCCCTGGAGCGGAACATTGAACCAACTAAGTAAGCAGTATATACAACAAGAAGAAGAACTCACATTGCGGAGAGAAAAGCATCATTGCAAGATCAACTGGATTCCCAAAGAAACCTTGAAGCGACTGAGCTTACACAAGGCCGTGTAAGTTTTATATTATTATTTTTACCCCTTTTTCCCACACATACACAATTTATTTATGTTTACCCTTCAAAATTGGATATCAGCCACCTGAGCCAATACGCTTGCTCAGGGTTTAACAGCTATATTTTATTAAGTGTGAATTACTAAATACATTACACTGCCTGTTTCCCACAACTGTGCTCCCCCATCCTTTTTGTAAATTGTAATGTGTCTATATAAAATAACACCCCTCCTCCTCTCTTTGACCTATCTCTCCTAAAAATGGAGTATCCCTGAATGGCAATATGTGCATTAGGGGTTTTAGGGGATAGCCATGTTTCTGTAAGAACGATGGCTTTGGGTTTATGCATAAGGCACCATGCCCTTAGTTCGTCGAGTTTGGGCAGCAGGCTCCGGATGTTTATATGGGCGACAGATAGCCCTTTTTGGAATTTAAAGGTGGAATTCTCAGGGGCATGGGACAGAGCTGAAATGGGAGGACCTGGTTAGGTTCAATATCACCTGCTAAAGAGAATAACAGTTATTGATAGTGTGCCACATTGAGCACTCCACCAGTGGAGATTCCCAGATGGGTGTCCCCCGGTAGCCTTGCTTCTTTGGCGAACATCATAACATTTTGTAAGAATCTGGTGGACTTATGACGGGTACAATTATAGGCATGCACCAGGTGCTCCACGTGCTTGCTCCAGCTCACCTCGGAATCTTTCAAAGTGTTCAGAAGGGTCTGATTAAACCGTTCAGGCAAGGCATCACCCTCTGGGTAGTAGGGTGTTGTGCACGACTGCTCTACATTAAGTAACTTCAGTAGCTCCTTTATGAGCCTGCACTCGAAATCACGGCCCTAGTCCGAATGCATACGGTTTGGTAGTCCATAATGGATGAAATATTTCTCCCACAATATCTTAGCCATTGTGAGGGCCTTATGGTCTTTAGTGGGAAAAGCTTGGGCATAGTGAATATAGTGGTCAGTGATTACTAGCACGTTCCCGATACCCCTGGAGTCTTGTCTATGCACAAGAAGTCCATACATACTATATCCATGGGACCAGAACTTTTCAGATGGCAAATTGGAGCTGCACGTGTAGGCAGTGTTTTCCTCTGAATGCACCTCAAGCATCTTCGGCTGTTATGCTCCACATCCTCCCTCATTTTTGCCCCAGTAGAACCTATCCCTCAGAAGCCCGAATATCTTATCTATGCCCAAGTGTCCATGGTTATCATGTAGTGACCTCAACGCCATATACTGTAGCTTCCTAGGGAGCACTAGTTGGGTCCTATCCGGATGATTATGATAAGGAACCACTCGGTATAGCAACCCGTTGTCCAACTTAAATTTGTCCCATTCCTTCATAAAGGGTCCCACTGTATATCCAGGGGCACATTTAATTAATTCCGGGTTATTCTTCTGTACTGCCCGCCTCTAGGGACTGCATACGGAATCAGCCACCTGTGCTTCAATTATATCCTTCCGTCGTATATTGGGTCCTTTCACCGTTGATAGTGTTTCTGGGTAGCAATATGCCACTGGAAGGGCATTGGACTGACACCCCAGAGGACCCACCACTCGTAAATCATAGAAGGCCACTTTTGCATCCAAAATGGCTGCAGTAGAGCACATGGTATGTATCCCAGGGCCCAGTATTTCCTCTCATTCTCTGTGTACAGATCGCGGCTCCAACCCCAGCCTTTGGGACAGAGCATCGGCACCAATATTCTTGGGCCCCAGTTTATACTTTAGGGTGAATCTGTAATTGGACAAGGTAGCCAATCACCTGTGACCGGTGGCATCCAATTTAGCGGATGTCAAAATGTACGTCAGGGGGTTATTGTCCATCCTTACTTCAAAGGGTACCCCATAAAGGTAATCATGCAGCTTATCCACAATGGCCCACTTCAATGCCAGAAATTATAACTTGTGAACTGGATAGTTCTTTTCACTCAGGGTCAAGCTGCGACTCATATAGACGACAGGCTGCAGCCCAGTAGGATATTTCTGATGAAGCACTGCTCCTAGTCCATCATAGCTGGCATCCACATGCAGCACATATGGCTATTCTTGGTCGGCATACGTTTTCAGGGCAAGGCCAGCTTACTACTGCTTCCACCTTGGTAGGGTCAGTTGCCATCCCTTCAGCGGATATGATATGGCCCACATAGGTGACAGATGATTGGCAGAACTTGCATTTGTCAAGGGACAGCTTCAGGCCTTCCTGCTTCAATCGGTCTAGGACCTTTAAGAGGCGCTCTTCGTGTTCTTCCAGGGTCTTACAAACACTATAACGCCATCCAAGTAGACTAAGCATTCTCGGGGTTTCAAATCACAAAGAGTCCTTTCCATCAGTTGCTGGAATGTGGCTTGGGCTCCGCATATGCCCTGAGGCATTCTGGTGAACTGGTAGAATCCCAGTGGGCAGATGAATGCTGTTTTTTCTTGATTTTCAGTGCTCTTTGTGACCTGGTAGTACCCAGTTAACAGGGTTTCTGATACGGGACTACCCTCTGTACGGTGGGGACTATTCGGTGGTGACCCCAGGTCATCTCCTTTGGTAGTCCCCTCTGTCCTCTCTTCAATTTTTTACTCTCTCTTAATCTCGATCTCTGGGTATATTAGGGGGCACCCACCATCCGAGGCTCCATAGAGTTGTATGCCCTTGGGCCCCTTTTTTTCATTCATGTCTGTACGGCTGGCCATTAGCACTGTGTCCCTGATGAAAGTGGAGTGAGATGTGCGCACCACTTCCCAGATTTGAACAAACTCTGGGTGTTGCATTAAGGCCAGGCATATGTCACAAGAGAGAGTCAATTTTGGCAAGTAGCCAACGGCCACCACGTGACTGGGAGGTTCCGGCCCTGCCAAGACCCACTGCTGGATGTCCATTCTGGTCAGTAGCAACATTTCGTTGCACAAAATGTGAACTTTAATAATATATTTTTGGTCTTGGGAAACCCCTGGTCTTAATCTCAGCAGCGCCTCCAAATGTAACACCCTTCCTCCCTTCTCAGAGAGATATGCATGTTATAGGTTTTATGGTTCTTCCTGTTAGGCTCACAATAGGCCTAAGCCTCTGTGCTTGGGGTGGCTGGTGCAGTGCCTCCACCCGTGAGGATCCCTGCATTGGTGGGATAGCCCCTTGTCTGTATATTAAAGGGCAAATCCCGTACTATGGGCCTGCACTACAATATATCTTCTACCGTGTAGGGGAAACTACCTGGGGCCTACAGGGAACAGGCCTGGCCTAGTCCAGTGGGGCTTGACTAGCTCCCCGAACACAACCTCTCCCTTCACCGGCTTCGTCAGGACTGCCACGCTGTCTCCAGTCCCCGGAGGATACAGGACCTCCACTTCTTGCAGCACCAACTTCAAGAATGCCACAGCTTTACACATAGTCTATATGTATGTGGCTGTGCCAACCACAACATGGCCGACACAGCTCACTAAACCCTCCCACACAATTGGACCACTGTCAGGGAGGAGCAAGGGAAGGTACCTTGCTACACTTATAACATCCATTTTTGGGATCATGCATAATTTTAGAAGTAGATATATTATCACAGCAGCTGATAAACAATAGTTCAGTACATTAATAAATAGAGTCAAAACTTCATTTCTTAAAACTTCACATACAGTACTACAACACTCCCTTTATTTTGACAATATGAGGACAAAAAGGCACATATAAATGGACAACAGTTTCATATGTATATGCCTAATGTAGTGAAAATGTTGAATTAAAAAGGACATGTTTATTTAGTGTACTGGGCAAATCTGTCTTGTTTCATATATGAATTGCTGGCTAAGGCTGGCCTTAAGCCTTTGTGGGCCCAAGGCGGCATGCTGCCAGCGGGGCCCCCTCTGTAAAAAAAAAAAAAAAGAGGGATTTACCTAGATGAGCATACCTCCTCCGGCAGCGTTTGCAGCAGCATTATGTCATGGTGTCATTTGACGTCACGCTGCCATGGCATGTGACATCATGTTCCTATGGCAACACCATGGCATATGGAGAAGGAGTGGCTCAGTGAGTAAAGACACTGACTGGCACTGAGTTTGGAGCAGCCGAACCTGGTCCAATTCTCGGTGTCGGCTCCTTGTGACCTTGGTCAAGTCACTTTATCTCCTTGCTTCACGGGGCAGGGACTGTGTCTGCAATAGGTCTCTGTAAAGCGCTACGTAAAACTAGCAGCGCTATACAGCGAACAATTATTAATATTATTATTATATAGCATGACGTTGTGTTGCCATTGCAATGCGACACTGCAGGAGGACGCCCAATGCAAAGATGGTAAGAGGATACACGCAAACACCACCCAGACACCCCACACCTACCTCTCTGCCGGTCTGGAAGTCCCGCGCTTCCTCCTCCTGTCGGTGCTGGTATCCAAATTCCAACCAGAGCAGGGAGCTGGAGTAGGGGAGTCCCCTCCGGTCGGGTCAAAGTTGGATCCTGCACTGATAGTAAGGAGAGGAGTGAGCTCAGGGCCCCCGCAGGTATGGGGCCCAAGGCAGCCGCCTTGCCCTAAGGTCGACCCTGTCTGAGAGTATATATTGTAGCTACCTCCTTAATTCTGAATGGTGAAGTAAAAATTCCCATGCACCCTCATTGAGTCTACAGACGATTTTAAAATGTTAGAGCAGTTTTTTTAAATCTTTGCTTCCAGCTTCTTCACCTACTGCAGCTTTAGATTGTTCCACTGATGCAATGATAAAGACGTATCTGAATTGCATGCCAGTGACAATAAATACTGTAATGTAAAGCGGCACTATTCAGAAATGGCCAGACCTGTATTTTTGCAATCTGAAAAAGGCTTACTATTGCTGTCTCAGCACTTGTTGCCTGGGGCTGTCTGCCCTTAAAACCTAGCACTAAGATGCTCCATTATGACACAGTCCATAAACTGTCATCTGGCGCACAAGGAATTTTGTCACTTTAATCCCTGTCTGTCTATGTTCTGTGCTTGCTCTGCAACATGCTTGTGCTAACCACTCTATCAACCGGTGATTATTATGACCTCTATGATGAGCTAATCTTTAAATCATAATTCCGTGCTCTTAATCAGTTAATCGTCAAAGAATGCATGTAAAGCTGCAGTTCCTAAGATCTTCAACTGCATTTGAAGTTTCTTATTCAATACTAATATGTACCAGTAAAAATTTACAGTAAACTGCACATTATATCTCTACTCAACAAAATGTTGACTAATTGCATTTGTCTTGGATGTTTGAATGCAAAATTGAATGGGTTTCCGCTACCATTACCATTCAGAAGACAACATGTGGTCAGTGACATGTACATGATTTGCACATGTGCTGGTTTAAATATTAGTCGTGAAGTGGTTAATGCAACTAAAGGTATGTTATTATAATTATGAATGAATTGTCCTAAAGCAATTGTTCCAGTTCTGATATAACCATTACGAAAAATAGGCTTGTTAGGAAAATGGAATATAATGCAGTATAATAGAGCTCAAGAATACGGCACCAAATATCTAAAACTTTTTCCTTCTACCAGGAAAATCTATCATGTGGATGATTCAGATCACCTGTGTGATTTAGGGAAAATGGTTGTCTGTTCTTGCACATCAGTGCCACAGACTTTCTACTCTTGGTAGTTAATGCTTTCTCTATGGGCTAACAATGGATATGAGGCAGCCTGAATTTGAGGGATTGTCTGTCGGGGAGAGTATGTACAGTTATGTGGCAGTTATTACTTTTCTGTTGTTATTTAGTTTCTGGCATTGTCAAACGTGTTATCTGAATTACATTTTCTAATATTTCTCATCAGACCTGAAGTTGTCAGATGATGTTTGTCCTTGCCACATCTAAATATAGCCTTGTATTTTAAGCAAAACGTTTTTGTCACCTACAGTAAGGCAAAATACTCCCACACTAGAGTGAATCCTTGAAGTGATAATCTTAAGCCCCATGCTAGCAGCAGCTACTTTAACAGCAGTGCTATTTGTGATTTTTAAACAGAGTTGAGGCAGTATTACTGTTGGTATTGATGGCCGGGGTCAAACGTTCTTAACAAAGCTACAGTACCACTGTTCTTATTACCATCCCTATTAACAGTTCTGTGCACTCTCTCTTACTGTACACTGATTGACTGGCATAGGTATTGCAGGCAAGAGAAGATCACGGAATAGAGAGAATTAAAGCAGCATTTCATTCAAACTACTTTGTATTTTATTTATTTTTAAACACGTTAATTGTGTAGTACTGGATAGTACTGATTACATTCCCCTTCCCCACTCTTTATGCCCTTTTAATGATTTTTAATGTGCATTAAGCTTCCTTTGGTTGCTATAGCAACTTTTAAAGAAGCTATTTTGAAATAGGAAGCCATATTGCATACCCTGGGAAGCAGGACCTTCGCAGATCGATCAATCGGCAGCTTAGATAAAAGGGCAAGGAACTGTTTCATTACTTTAAAAAAAAAAAACAAGACAAAAATAAGGCAACAGGAAATGCCCCTATAACTTGCAGAATCACAGTGAGTGAGGGATACGTAATGTTGCAATTGTTTCTGGTTTATAGAAAGTGTCATTAATGAGAGAACTCCTGTACAGTCAATAAATAAGTATTATCTAAAACAAATACCAACGCCCGAAGGGGGTGCGTTGACTAAAGCGTGGCAGCCACTATTATATTATACTTTAATAGCTTCTGTAGTTATGGTTAAGTGAATATATCCATTAGTTTTTGCTCGCACTAATTATCTCAGCACTTGCTACCTTGTCTCTATTTCTTTTCACTATATAACATCATGTATATATGTTATAGATTTTTTTATTAGACACCAGTTTAATTCAGATTACTAGAGGATAATGATCTGACAGAATTGTTAAATATGACACCCACTATAACCAGCAGATATGCAAAAAATTGAAAGACTATTTGGTCTAAAATCCTTATACACATTAAAAAGCAAAGGGTTCAGACAAATATGGAGGTTGTAAAGCCTGCACATACACGATTCCCACAAAAATATTTGGGAACTGGAACAGTAGCAGGAAGTAGGAAATCTGCGACATTATAAATTACAAGGCCATACTGTAGGTATAAAAAACAGGATATTCGGCGCTCGTGCTGTATGATGGTGTGGATGATCCCTTTGCAGCATGTACATAAAGCGTCTCCCCAGAAACTCTCAAAACTCTCAAATCTTAAAAAGGGGGGAGGGCACCCTGAAATACAAGATAATAAAAAATGCACAAATGCGCACCAGGGATTAGTGGAAGGTAATTTATTAAAAATACACACAAACTCTGAGGGGATCCAACCCCACCTCAGAACAGCTGTGCAGCTGGACGGCTAAGTACTACCAAGGAGAACACCTGATGGTGACTAAAACCCTAAGCTGCACAGTATACAAATACAGTAAAATTTATATAAAAACACATGAAAGAAAAAAAACAAACATGAAAACAACCTATCAACAGATTTGTATATAAACCGCCATAAGGTTGGGCACTGGCAAGGGGAAACGGACACTCACACTGAGACAGTCAGCAGACTCGCGGTGGCTGCACAGGATCCGGATCTCAGCACCGCGGAGATGGAAAAAACCGCTGCTGTCTCCTGCAGGCTCTGTCTCAGCTTACCAGCAAACACGCGCAGGATGACCTGTCGTGACCTCTACGCGTTTCGTACCAAGTACTTCGTCAGGAGGTCACGTACAGCGTCATCCGCGCGTATATATAGGCGGCAACTGATTGAATAAACCAGCCCCCTCAGAGAAACACCCTTACTTTGCCTAATTGCTACACTGATTAAAACACCTTGAAATAAGGTTACTAGGCAACAGGGTGTATGACAACTCATGTGGGGGATGTGTGCAAGTATAAATTAATCATTGCACTCACCCCTATGAAAAAATACAGGAAAAAGACCTCTAACAACATAAATGATATACTATGTAAACAAATCATGCTGAAACCTGTATATAAATAAAAGAAAAAAGAACAAATGATTAAATAAAAACAAATAAATATAAAAACATACATAAATGTTAATGCAAATAAATGTTAATAAATTCATTTTATTAAAAACGGAATACCTTATCTTAAAAAAGGAGTCAATTCAATTAGTTCATTGAAACCATAGGGATGTCTAGTATGCATCTCATAAATCCAAAATTGCTCCCGTTTCAATAAATGATTATCTCTATTTCCCTGTCTACTACCTAGTGATACACTTTCAAGTCCCTTAAATTTAATACAACCAGGTTCACTATTATGCACTTCTTTAAAGTGTTTCAAAAGCGGAGTTAATGGCATACCCTTTGCTATTATTTTTGGTATGTTTTTAACATTTCTCAGGTGCTCTAACATGTGCATTTTAAACGGTCTTTTTGTCTTACCAATGTACTGTAAATTACAGCTACACTGTAAGGCATAGACCACATGCGTTGTCTGACAATTAATGGCCATAGGTATAATTTACATGACTGAATGTAGTTGTGGATTAAAATATTTGGGGAGGACACAATGCCAGCTACAGAGAGGGGTTTGGGCGTTCAGTCATAAATAACCTGGATACACCAATTGCCAAGCATATTATTGAGAATTCAAATTGCTTTAACATTCTATGAAATAGATCACACATCTCTATGAGTCAGAAAAGGTGATTGTGATAATATGCTGTTAAACTCAGAATCAAGATGGATATACACATTGAGAACCTTGTCCCCACAAAGAATTAATGAAGGTTTTCTAAATACACCTTTTATTGGATGAAATATTGTCATATCTTGTCATATACAGGAGTGAACGCCAATGTGTCAAGTTGTAGTGATGTCACGAGAGCAACACTCACATACGGCAGCAGGGAGTTAGGTGTTCTGGTGCTGAAGGTTCACTTTCAGCTGTCTTTAGTTTATTAAAATTGGCTACAAATTATAACAAATAGATAAATGAAATACAGCAGCTTAGGTTGAAATGGGCATAAGATATATTCATAACTAATTTACTAGATAGAATAGTTGAGTTAGAAGGAAGAGGGGGAGTGTAAGAGAAAGACTTAGGGACTCACAGGGCTTCTGACATAGAGAGAGAGAGAGAGAGAGAGAGAGAGAGAGATAGGGGGTCATGCACTAAGCAGCAGAAAATTGCATTCGCCAGGGGTTTGAATTCGCCATGTTTTTGGCGTGTTGCCCTCGCTGTGTGCAGGAAGGGCTGAATCCCTGGTGAATCACAGCGAGAGCAACATTGCCAAACATGGTGAGTAACCGGTGGTGAGACAGTCTGCCTGGCGAGAAGCTACAGAGAAGCCGTCCCCTGCCGAGATGTGTCTGCAGCAGAGAGAGATCCGCCGCTCTCTCTCTGCGCAAACATCGGCACATTAAAAAATCTTTGAAATACAATTTTATTCATAGTGTACATGTGCAGGGGGTTTCTGGAGCTGAACCACATTGGTTTCAGGTCGGGGACCCCCTTCTTCCCGAGATACAGGCCCCGTTATGAGGTACCGGTATCCCTCTGCATTTAAATGTCCCGATCACGTGACCACGGAATGTAAACAAAGCAGAGGGATACGGCACCCCATAAAGGGGCCTGTATCTCGGGAAGCAGGGTGTCCCCGGACCTAAAACCAAAGCGGTTCAGCTCCGGAGACCCTCTGCACATCTACACTATGAATAAAACACCCATATCAATAAACAATCATTCCTTACCTTTGCAGCTATGTGCTATGGTAACGAAGCAGCATGAATATATTTTTAATAATAGTGTACTGTGAGCAGGGGGTGCCCTGAGCTGAACCGCATTGATTTGTGGATCAGGGACCCCCTGCTTCCCGAGTTACATGCCCCGGTATGTGTCATCAGGGCCTGTACAATATTATGAAAATACATTAATGCTGCTTCATTACCATAGCGGATAGCCGCTAAGGCAATGAAGGGGTTAAGGCATAATAGCATGTTTATTGGGGACAATTGACATGTGCACAAGGCAAACAAGGCATGCAAAAGCACAATATTACTCTGACAATCTCCACCAGAATACATCAAACCCAGCTAACTTCTGGAAGGTTATCAACAATATATTCCAGCCTCCTAACCATCAACAACCAAGTAATATCACTAAGGGGGATATTACTCTGACAAACCCCACTGACATTGCAAATGCATTCAATGATTACTTTGTGGGGTGTGCCACAAACTTATTAGCGAAACGCAGCCCAAACCACAAACCTGAATCTCATCCTTGGAGTACCCCTACAGTCCCACCCCCTCCCAACACTGCCCACAATTGTCAATTTGGCCCAGTACCTGAAGAGGAGATTATACAAGCGCTCCTCAAACTAAAACTAAGCAGCCAATGTGGACCCGACTTACTACAATCTAGGTTCCTACGACTTGGTGCCCCAGCCATTGCCAAACCAATTGCGTCCATAGTTAACTCTATCCTGTCTGCAGGCCATATCCCTAAGACCTGGAAAACTGCCAGAGTTGTCCCAATCTTCAAAAGTGGGGACAAAAACACTGTCTCAAACTACAGGCCAATCTCACTTCTCCCAATTCTATCCAAAGTCATGGAAAAATGTGTCCACTCCCAATTAAGCGATTTCTATACCAAGACAAATTTCCCTAGCCAATTCCAATCTGGGTTTCGTCCCAAACACTCCACCGTAACTACCCTGCTAAAAGTTTGCAATGAAATCCAGTGTGAAATGGAATGGGGACAACTCACTGGTGCAGTATTCCTAGATTTTGCAAAGGCTTTTGACACAGTTGATCATGCTACCCTGCTTAACAAACTCCAGAGCTCTGGAATAGGGAAACATGCTTTAAACTGGTTTCAGTCCTACCTATCAGGAAGATCCCAACATGTGTCCATCTCAGGCTCTAACTCCAACCCCCTGGATATCACCTGTGGTGTCACGCAAGGCTCTGTTCTGGGGCCCCTACTCTTCTCAGTGTTCATTAATGATCTTCCCACAGTTTGTAAGGAAGCCTCAATACACATGTATGCAGATGACACAATCCTATATGCACACAGCCATAGCCTCTCTGACCTTCAACACATACTTCAGTCTGACTTTTTGAGACTCGAAAACTGGATTTCCCAAAACAAACTGTTTTTAAACACTGACAAGACTGTAACAATGGTATTTGGGACCAAGACTAAATTTGTAAAGCTTCCAGTGACTGAGCTCCTGATTAGAACCAACGCTAACACCACAGTAACACCTGTCACTAGTTTTAAATACCTGGGCTTATGGTTTGACTCCCACTTAACATTCGGGATGCACATTGATACCCTGGCAACCAAGACCTATGCCAAACTAGGGGTACTTTACAGGAACAAATCCTCCCTAAGTCTCCTGGTCAGAAAGTGTATCGCACAGCAGATGCTAATGCCAATTATTGACTATGGAGACATAGTATATGGCTCGGCTCCTCAAACCCAACTTAGCAAACTTGACACCCTCTACAATTCAATTTGTCTTTTTGTTCTCCAATGCAACTACAACACACATCACTGCGAAATGCTCAAAGAACTAGATTGGTCATCACTAGAATCTAGGCGCAAAGTTCACCTTTTCTGTCTTGCCTTTAAATTCTTCATGGGCAAGCTACCCAGCTACCTGAACAAGCTCCTCACCCCTACCACTTGCAGCACTTATCATCTGAGATCAGACTCCAAAAGACTATTCATGGTCCCAAGGCTCAACAAAGTATCCGGACGTTCCTCCTTCTCCTTCCGTTCACCCCAAAACTGGAACAACCTACCAGAGACTCTCACATCCACCACCAGTTTAAGTTCTTTCAAATCTAAGGCTGTCTCACATTTTAACCTGGTCTGTAACTGTTTCATACGCCTATAATATATATTATCTGTAACTGTGCATGCAATGTCTTGTATATAATGTATACCCTGTTCATTTATGTAACTGTACTTGTAACCATGTATTATTTGTTTTACTCTGTGCCCAGGACATACTTGAAAACGAGAGGTAATTCTCAATGTATTACTTTCTGGTAAAATATTTTATAAATAAATAAATAAATAATAAACTTTGAAATAAACAACATACACCCCCTGTGCCCCCAACAACCCCTATACCCCCATTACATATAGAACATTTTTGGGAGGCACAGCAATAATACTATAGGCCGGCGGTGGCCCTCGGGTGTTCCAAGCAGGTCTGTAGTACCAATTCAGTGCACCCCTAAAAAAATTACAACACTTAAATACACCACCCTTAACACATACAGTATAGTAATGTGCAAAATTAATATTATCCACATATGGATAATAGTGAATTTGCCCATTTAAAACACATAAAGAACAATAAATACAATAAATACATATAGCACTCACCCATGTCCGGCTGCCACGATGAAGGAAATCCTCATCTTCATCACCGTCCATGCCCCCTCCGATGCTGCAAAACATGAAAAAGAATAAAAACAGCCAATGTAATGTCCCCTAACCCCTTAATCACCATAGCGGTTATTAACCGCTATAGTCATTAAGGGGTTAACCCACCCTCACCCACCGCCTTCATACCCTCCCCCACTGCCCCCCCACCCCATGAGGCCTAACCACCCTCAATCACCCAATACCCAGCTGGGGGGCCTACCCACATACCCTTGGGGCCAATACCCCTTCCCCCACCCCCAGTACCCACAATAAAAACAAAACACAGCCCCAAAATAAACATCATTATATTTATTAAATACATAACCCACCCTCTGTGCCCCCCCATAAATACATGATTTATTATTTTACATACAGGGTTAATACCCCAGGACCACGGGAGTCCCCGGTGGGCCTGACGGGTCACCTCACAGACCTACAGTAGCCCAGCACCATGTTTCAAACAGGGTTTGGGGGCCTACGGGTGGTCTCCGCCAGGTGCTGTGGTCCACCAGGTGGTCTCCGCGGGTCACCGTGGGCCACAATGGGGTCCCCAAGGGTAGGCCCACGGCTGTCTGGGGGGCCCCGGGTCAAACCCACAGGTGTCGGAGGAGCCTCGGGTGGTTCCCACGGGGGTCAGGGGGCCCTCGGTGGTCCCTACGTGTCCGCGGTGCCCCCACAGATGTGGGGCCACCGGTTCTTTCCCGCAGGTGTCCCCTGTGGACCCGGCAGCCGTTTACCCGTGAGAAGCCCGAGGAGACCGCAGGTGGTCTCCATAGGTCCCCCGCAGACCTGAGGAAACAACCCTGTTTGTTAAAAAAAATAAACATGTCCTACACATTAAATACATCAATCCCCCCAGCCCCCCTCCCCCACAACACATACAGTACAATAATGTGCAAAATAACTATTATCCATATAGGGATAATAGATTATTTGCCCATTATTAAACACATTAAGTAGCATAATAAAATAAATAAAGTTCTACTGACCTCAATAATAAGAAGCCCCCCCCCCCCGCCAGCAAAATCCATGTCCTCCGTTGCCAACAAAATACATAGCCAATACATTGCAATTACATTCTGATATCAATTAATCCCTTAATCACCTTATCGGATAATAGCCGCAAAGGTAATTAAGGGGTCAAGCCACCCTGGCCCAATACCCACCCTTCACCCATTCATTTGTACAGTGGCTTCATCATACACATATATATATATAGATAGATATTATATACATATATATATATGTATATATATATATATATATATATATATATATATATATATATATATATATATATATATACACACACACATGATGAACCAATATACAAAGAAATGTTTAAGGTTTAACAAAAACAAGCACAAATATAAATACCTCTTCTCCATATCAGCCACAGTCTAACAAAATCCTATTTCCTAATAAAATCATTCTCATCTGCCAATCAAAACATTGAATTTACATTGTATACATGATGCATAAAATCTGTGCACCATGTACACTCTGCCAATCAATGTTAACAATAAAATATTCAAAATAAAATACACTGAAATCCAAACAAGTATACTATTTAAACCAAGCAAGGCAACCGAAATAAATTACCATTAATTAATCAAATCCCAAAACAATTAAAATACCATCCAAATCAATTACACAATTAACTCTTTTAATCGTTAAACAAACCCATTATCCAACAAAGTTAACATCTGACAAAATAGTAGTACCAAAACAAACCACTATAAAAAAACAAACTTCACCCTGACCTAAAGTACAGCATACAACACCAAAAATTACATCTACCTAATTAATAATAATATTGTACACATTTAAGAATAGCAGCATATCAAAATACATTTACATAGTGCAAAACAAGCATTTCCAACCAAATCATTTCTTACCCTGTATGTATATATTGATAGAGACATACATACATACATACATACTTGCATACATACATACATACATACAGTGGCAAGAAATGAGAATGGAAAAAAATTGTATCACATATAAAAAAATACAAAAAACAGTTTAAGTTAAAAAACAATACATTTCGTTTATTAACTTACCATTAGCTGCCCCACTCTCCGACTCCCGTTGAACACCAAGCTTTCGAACAAATCCACGCACAGCAACAGGAACCCATAAAATAAAAAAAACATAAAATAATAAACCATAAAATAATAAACAAAGCTTGTCTTTTATTTGTAATCCATTCCGTCACCGTCTTCATATGTGTTCTTCCATCTTCCGGCTTCTTCTGGGGGTCTTCATACCGTCTGCTGCCACGCCCTCTACTCTTCTTTCTTCCGGAGGCCTGTCCTCCTTGGTGTCTGCCTTCAAAATGAGATGACATAGGCTTTTATAGGCCTATGACGTCACATTGTCGTTTGTTTGTTTTTTTTGTTTTTATGTAGTTTAATAAAATAGCTTTTAACCTCTTTGCTGGTGAGTTCCTAACTTTTTTTCACGGAGCGGATGGATATCGATCCTTATTTTTTTCTGTTGTCACGCGAGAGGATCAGCGTTCACTACCGGATTTTCCAGGGAGACGCTTCTGGCAGTGTCAGGGCTGCAACTGGATAGAAGGGGAGCCAGGCGGTGGTCTTATCGTGAGTAGAGCGTACTAAACACTGGGCAGACCCGGGGCTAGGGAGACTGAGTGAGTTACCATCACACATGCATTGTCCCCATTGTGTTAAGCCCTCCTCGCTGACCCCATCATTTTGCATTGACTGTTAGCCTTTCAACCCGCATGTTCCGGTGTCAACTTCTTTGAATGAAAATGTATTACTTATAATTGCTTTTTTCAAGCATTATTGACCATAACTCTTGGAGCTTGTACATGGTTGTTTTTCTATGTCACGGCTGGTTCACCCCTTCATTGCCTTAGCCTAACCGCTAAGGTAATGAAGTGGTCTTTAAATGCATTTTTCCTGCCTCGGATGCATGCCGGGGTTCTCCGGTGCTGGTTTTAATGGTATCAGCTCCGGAGACCTCCGGCATCAATCCCAGGCAGGAAAAAGGCCTGATTTTTTCTAAGTGCCGTTCCGCCGCTCATCCCAGCCTCTCCCCAGCAACTTGTCAACTTTTTGGGGCGAGACGGATTGCCGTGAAAATCTCAATTCTAGAGTGGCGAATAGCGGCGCAAACCTACTCACCACTACTAGAATTTAGCGGGTTTCAAAACATGGCTAGTTGTAGCGCAGAGTGCCTTTTCGCCGCGCCGATGGCGGGAAAAAAACCCGCCAACAAACTTGGCGGTTTTTTTGCTTTTCGCCAAGTTTTCGGCCCTTACTGAATCGGGCTATGCATTTTTGGCGCAAAACGGGCAAAAAGTGACAGCGCCGCTTACTGTATGAGGCCCATAGAGAGAGAGATATAGATAGAGAGATATAGATAGAGAGATATAGATAGAGAGATATAGAGAGAGAGATATATAGAGAGAGATATATAGAGAGAGATATATCTGTAGTGACCGAGGGGTGGTAAGAAGAAAGGTCAGAGTAGAGCGTATGTAGTGAGTAGGGCTATAGCGAGAGTATATAAGGAATGGAAAGAATTTTCTAATTAATGTAGAAATTAAGTGGGGCCCCACAGAGTAGAGAGGCCAATACTGCTTCTCCTCGCAGAAGCTTTTTAAATAGATGTGTAGCCGAGCCCCCTTACCTCCGGTGCAGGGAGTGGAGGCTGTGGGCCAGTCAGGAGTTGGAGCACTGCATGTTCAGGGAGCAGCTTCGGTGCGCAGGTGGCGGCCATCTTGATTAGATGCACAGGTAGTGTCCGGGTGCCAGTGGCTCCTGGAATAGCCTTCGCAGAGCATATCAGTTGGCTTAGAAAGCCACCACCAAACTGAATGAGAGCAACAAGCGGAGATATGACCACAAGGTCCATTATTGGGTGCTTCGACCTGGAGGCGCCGTTCTCCTGTGAAATTTAGGAATACCGGGAAAGCATAAGATAGCGGACCGCTGGCGTGAAGCTCCATTTGAGGTAGTCCCAGATGCCAGGCCTCCCTGTCTACCGAATACGATATGCAGATGAGAGGTAAAGGTCTGGCATCGCAATCACTTGCTACCCATTCCTCAAGTGGGGGAAAGTGACCCCAAACCAGATTCAATAGCAACAGCCAGTGAGCGAGAAGGGCTTGAGGAGGATCCAGATTCGGTAGCTGAACTGACTCAAGATTCTTTAAATGGAACCTCGGCCAACTCAAATGAAGATTGGTGGACACCACCCGAAAAAGCAATGGGCAATGGGCCAGTGCCTCATGTACCCTCCTCAGAGGCTTCAACAAGCCGCTCACTCAACCCAAGAAGCCCGAGCTTCATTCCTCAAGGAGCCTGTTCAGAGACTGGTTCACACCTTATAAGAGGGTCAGGGCGTCAATCCAATGGTAGACTCTCCAATAGAGAAGATACTGGAGAAGAGACTCACAGGAGTCAAAGAGTGAGATGCCCGCCCATGAGTATGGCGTATGATTCATTAGGGGCATCTCACTATGAGTTTGAGCAGCTGTCTTGAAGCAGGTTCGCGTCTGTTATGACCATGCTCACTGAATTGTTCAACCTTGTTTAGAGTTGTTGAACCCAGTTAAGTTATATGTTATGCACTGCATTTGTATTATATAAACTTCTGTGAGGTATATGTTGTTCCCAAGCGGGGACGTTGGATTCTCCACCAGGGGGCGTTGGATTTTCCACCAGGGGGAGGATGTAGCCATGCACCCTTATCTCCGGTGTGGGGAGGGGAGGCTGCGGGTTAATTAGAGGTGTCAGAGCCTTGTGCGTTCGGGGAGCCGCTCTGGTACTTCTGAGCTCAGGTGGCAGCCATCTTGATTCTTGCGTGATTGAAAAGGTATGAATGCACAGTCTCATAGTTGCGGCAGCCATCCTAGGAGATAGTTTTGCAAGGGACTACATGTCCCAGCAGCCTTAGAGGTGCTTGCAGAGAAGGGAGGTTTGGCGTGAAACGTTCCCACGTACCAGTCCGACGGAGACAGCCGAGGAAGCAGGTAGAGTCCGGGTGCCAGTGGCTCCCAGACTAGGCCAGATTTCCCCCGCAGGCCCTAGTTATACCAGAGTAACAGTACAGTGCAGTATTGAAGAGAAGGCCCCAGGTAGGGATGCTCCTCTTAGCACTATAGTGACAGAGTTTCTCCCCCGGTGACGGACAACCACGCGGTGCCCTGCCGGCAGGGACCAGGGCCTATTGACTTTAAGGGAGACACTCCAACTGGAGCTCCATCAAGAGGCGGATACCATGGTAAGGGGAGAGGGGAGTTGGCAGAGCCCGCATCATGGGATCACGTTGCAGCTTTGCTGATCCTGGATCTCCCATATACCCTGATCTGGCCTGAGACCAGGAAGGTACCACCGTGCACCAACGACTCTACACAGTAGTAACACTACTCCATACACACACTTTGGGTGGTCCTTGTTCTGTGGACACCAGGGTGGTTAGGTGCCCAGACACCCTAAGTATTTTGGGGGAACCCCACAGGGGTGATAAGCATTGTGTCGGGTTGGTGTATTGTTACACGTTACACTCCTCCCTCTCCTCTCTAAGCTCTGCTACAGACCCTGACAACCTGGTCAGGATCTACAACTCTGCCTTGTCCTCCTCTCTTGATCTACATGCCCCGCTTTCTCTCTTCCGCACTCGCCCTTTTAACCATAGACCCTGGTTAAATTCCCACACGCGCATGCTGCGTTCCTCCACTCATTCCTCTGAACGCCTCTGGAGGAAATCTCATACTCTCGCAGACTTCCTTCACTACAAATTTATGCTATCCTGTTTCAACTCTGCCCTCTCGCAAGCTAAACAAGCCTACTTTTCTTCACTAATCAACATGCACAAGTCTAACCCACGCCGACTGTTCTCTGTCTTTGATACTCTACTCAAACCACCCTCAGCTGCCTCTCCTTCCTCCATCTCCGCTCAGGACTTTGCTGACTATTTTAAGGAAAAGGTGGAATCCATACGTCAGAACATCCCCTCTGTTTCTTCCTTCCATCCTACACCTCTTCCTAACTCTCCTCCTGCCTTCCTTGACTCTTTTTCCACTGTCTCAGAGGAAGATGTGTCGCTGTTGATCGCCTCTTCTCCCTCTACCACTTGCCCTCATGACCCCATTCCCTCCCATCTCCTAAAACCTCTTGCTCGTACTATAATCCCTACGCTCACACACATTTTTAACTCCTCCCTCTGCTCTGGAACCTTTCCATCCTCCTTTAAACATGCAACAGTCATACCATTACTCAAAAACAGCAAGCTTGACCCTACCTGTCTTTCTAACTATCGGCCTGTCTCCCTCCTGCCTTTTGCCTCTAAACTCCTTGAACGTCTTGTATTCACTCGCTTGCTCCATTTTCTCAACACCTATTCTCTCCTAGACCCTCTACAATCTGGCTTCCGCACTGCTCACTCCACGGAAACAGCCCTCACTAAAATAACTGACGACCTCCATGCTGCCAAAGACAGAGGTCATTACACTCTGCTCATATTACTCGACCTCTCTGCAGCATTTGACACCATGGACCACCCTCTTCTCTTTCACATTCTCCATACTCTTGGCATTCGGAACAAAGCTCTATCCTGGATCTCATCCTACCTCTCCCATCGTACTTTCAGTGTCTCTTCTGCTAACACCTCTTCCTCCTCTATTGATCTCTCTGTGGGGGTACCCCAGGGCTCTGTCCTGGGACCTCTTCTCTTTTCTCTGTATACACTCTCTCTAGGTGACCTAATAACATCTTTTGGGTTTAATTATCACCTCTATGCTGACGACACACAAATATATTTCTCAACACCCGACCTTACACCTGCTGTACAAACCAAAGTTTCTGAATGTCTCTCTGCTATATCATCCTGGATGGCCCTCCGCCGCCTTAAACTCAACATGGCTAAAACAGAGCTCCTCATACTTCCTCCCAAACCTGGCCCTACTACCTCCTTCCACATTACTGTTGGAACTACGATCATTCACGCTGCCTTGGGGTCACACTCGACTCCTCTCTCACATTTGCCCCTCACATTCAAAACATTTCTAAAACCTGTCACTTTTTCCTCCGCAATATAACAAAGATATGCCCTTTCCTCTGTTGCTCGACTGCTAAAACTCTGACTCAGGCCCTCATTCTCTCCCGTCTTGATTACTGTAACCTCCTGCTGTCCGGCCTTCCTGCCTCTCACCTGTCTCCCCTACAATCTATCCTTAACGCTGCTGCCAGAATCACTCTACTCTTTCCTAGATCTGTCTCAGCATCTCCGCTCATGAAATCCTTCTCCTGGCTTCCGATCAAATCCTGCATCTCACACTCCATTCTTCTCCTCATTTTTAAAGCTTTATACTCTTCTGCCCCTCCTTACATCTCAGCCCTAATTTCTCGTTATGCACCATCCAGACTCTTGCGTTCTTCTCAAGGATGTCTTCTTTCTACCCCCTTTGTATCTAAAGCCCTCTCCTGCCTTAAACCTTTTTCATTGACTGCCCCTCACCTCTGGAATGCCCTTCCCCTCAGTACCCGACTAGCACCCTCTTTATCCACCTTTAAGACCCACCTTAATACATACTTGCTTAAAGAAGCATATGAATAGCACTGTGGCTATTCTGAACACATGACACATAAAGCTTGGCCCCCTGCAGACGCACTTACCAGAACTCCCTCCTACTGTCTCTGTACGTTCTCCCAACCTACCAATTAGACTGTAAGCTCCTTGGAGCAGGGACTCCTCTTCCTTAATGTCTAAAGCACTTATTCCCATTATCTGTTATTTATATTATCTGTTATTTATTGGATTACCACATGTATTACTGCTGTGAAGCGCTATGTACATTAATGGTGCTATATAAATAAAGACATACAATACAATACAATTGTGGGGACATTGTGTTGGGGGTACTACTGTTATTAGTGTGTGTTAGTAAACAGTTATAGTATACCTTTGTGTGTATTGCTTATCCTTGTATTGGTTTCTGTGAGGGGTTTTCCTGCATACGTTGGGATCCCTCTTCAGGTGGAGGCACTGTATCAAGAAGGGCGAGAGCTCACCCCAGGCCCCAGCAGTGGAGACTTAGGCCTCCTGTGAGCTACAGGTAAAGTTAACATGTGTAGTTCCCATTGTCATATTGAAAGGGGGCTATAGATGGAAGAGTGGAAAGCTGTGAGGCAGGGAGGATAGTGAGAAGAAGGTAGCAGTAGTCCAGAAGGAGGAGACTGTAACATTGCTGACTACATGACAGGATACGGTCCCACAAGGCAGAGGTAAGGAGTAGTACACCGACTTGGCCTGGGATGCAGGGGTCAGGAGCAGGTTGGGATAGTCGGGTCCAATTCCGGGGTCATGGCAGGCAAGGGGTAGTCGGGTCCAATTCCAGGGTCGGGGCAGGCAAGGGGTAGTCGGGTTCAATTCTGGGGTGGAAGCAGGCAATACAGAGGCAAAGGCTGAGCTCAGGCAGAACAAGGTACTAATTACTTTGCACAAGCAAAGTCCCAGAACAACGGCCTGCTATTTAAAGGCTAGAGGCAGCTGCTGGCAATGAGAGCCAAAGAGAGGCTTATTTCCTGTAAGGAACTGAGGGCAGGAAATGCTAGGAAGCTAGATGGCCACGGTAGCTTCAGAGAAGATGAGATCACTTCCTGGGCAGCCATCTTGGATATTCAGACAGATTCCTTCTAGAGAATGAGGGCTTTCATTAACATTTTAGAAGTAGAAAATGAAATACATTTTCATATTTTAGCAATGTTATGAAGAAAGAAGAGGCAAGATTTAGCAATAGTGTGAGTGAGAATATAATGAAAGAGCTAAATATGTTGACTAAACAACTTGCTTGGGTAGCTGGATGGATTGCAGTGTTAACTTTGATGGCATTGTGCAAAATGTAGGTTGGATTATGAGAAGCTACATCATTGACATTGAGTTTAAAGCCTCTTGCAGCCATCCAGAATGAGATTACCATGAGGCAGTTGCAGACGTGACTTTACTGCAGATGTGAAGTTCAGTGTAGATCGATACAGATGTGTGTCATATGCATAAAGGTGAGGCTTTAATTCAAATGAAAAAGATCCCAAAGGATAGTATATATAGAGCGAAAAGTGGTTCTAGAACCGTGCCTTAAGGTACACCAACCGATATATCAATGGAATAAGAGGAATAAGAAGATTTAACAGCACTGTAGATACCTTAATGCAACAATGAGGTAGAAAGAAAGAAAGGAAAGGGTTTTATTCCAACAGCAAGGGAGGCTAGAGTGTGATGGAAAGGTAGGTGGTCAACCATAGCAAAAGATAAGGGAGTAATCTATCAATTTGGAACCTGTTTGCTATATTGAGTGTTGTTTCAGTAGAGTGACAAGTCTGAAAACCCATTTGGATAGGGTCTGGGAAAGCATAGATGCTGAGGAAAGACAGCATACGGACATTTATAGGCAAAGTAATGAGAGTGTGGTACTTTCATGGCATTAGCGGTGCCCCTTTTTCACATTCTCCACTCCCCTTTTCCACATGCAGCTAAGGCATTTAGAATTTGGGTTTCTCCAGCTGGCAAGTTGTGTGCACACTGGTGCAATGCTCTAGCGGCAGCAATAACGGCTGCTACATTTGTAGATTGAATACCTGGTATGCTTTACAAAGAACTAATAATTTAAATGTGTTATTCTATTCAAAAACCGGTGGGGTGCCCTATTTGAATTTTATTGTTAGTTTTTTTTTAATATTGATTCCCGTTCAAGTACACCTTGTTTGTATGAATAATAACGCTTAATTATAATATTTTACCTTTTGATTAGTTTTAAATACTTTTTAGATGTTTCATAGTTTTCTTTTTTCAAGTTGTATGGGAGGAAAATAGCATTTAAATCTGACAGAAGAAGGTTTTGTTAAATAGAATAAACTGCAAAAATATCCTGCACAAGTATGGAATAGACACTAAAACTCAACCCGGTTGTTAAAGAAGTTATTCAACACTTTTAGTAATAGTTAATAGAACATTATTTCGCCTGTCTTAGGTTTTACTTCCAAATATTTAATGAAAATTCTAAGAACAAGTCCAACTGATAAATCTAGAATTCCTGCTATTGTTGTCCTTGAATTGGAAGAATCTGAAAAGTCAAACATTTATTGCATTCACTTGAATGTCCATGTTAAAATGCTTAGTATCTGCAGATTACTGCATATGCAATGGGATACTTAAAAGACTGATAGATGTTTGCAAAAATCTCTATGCAAAATTATTTCACCATCTGGTACTTTTCAGCTGGTAATATTTTGAATTATGAGCCCCGTGTTCGACAGTAAGAAATAGCACTAGGCAGTATCTCCAATGGATATGGACAGAAATGTGTACAGTACTTACCCATATCTCATAATGTTTCTTTTGATTTTCAGGTATTCCAGGGAAATTTTGACAATGATACACACAGAAAGAATGTAATTGATCCACCAATCTATGCAAGGTATATAAGGATCCTCCCTTGGTCATGGTATAGCCGAATCACCTTACGAGCTGAGCTGTTGGGTTGCACAGAAGAGGACTGACCACTTTCATCACTTGGCAACACAAATATCCGTTTAAATAAAATAACATCACAAAAGAATAAAAACTGTGTAAAACCTGAAAGAAAATTCATGGGTTTTCATTGAACAAGTGCTCACTTTATGGTAGGCTGGTAACTGTTTTTGCAAGGTGGTCTGTGCCTGCCCTTAAAATGACCCCACCAGTTTATGTCCTTCAAATATTATCCCTTTATAATAAAATGTTCACATTTTCTGCTACGTTGTTCACACTGGTTGAAATATGTTGGGAAGAGAGGCAGCATCCTTTTTACAAAAAAGAAAAATGCAATTAGCAGTGTTGTTCTTTGGAACAAGAGAAATCATACACTGAAAAATTGTTTGCGTATTTACATGATATCCTTAGTTGTAAAAACTGATGCTGCAGCTTGAGCAATAAGTTTTCTCTGGGATGACTGCATTATCCTAATAGCTTCAAATATTATTAATATCTACATCTCCAATTTTAGAAATCCATTTGACTTACACCTGTAAAACTACAAATTTGTATTAATGTTTTTCCTCCTAATTTGATTTCTATTATGCATGTTCCTGAGGCATGTTATTTCTCATGTTTGCCTAAATTTTCTTCCTTGTTGACCTGAATACCAAGTCTGTGCAGAGAGCAGAACTTGTTTTCCGCATGTTATGGACTTATCACTTCATCGACACTGTTCATTTTTGTTTTGTTACAGACAGTTCATTGTTGTAAAAGATTTTCATCCTAACAAATGTATTGTAAATTTGCCCAAAGCATTACACTTTTCTAAAATAATTTTCATGCAGAGCAGAGAAGTATTCGAAAGTTTATCTGTTCTCTAGAAATATATTATTTTTCATATGTTTGAATCATCAATATTTTGGGTTCATAGCATGAGGAGATAGAAAATACAAATTGGTTTGTACACATCTTCTGTGTGTCAGTGTTTGTGTATCATTTAAACTTTAGGTCATTAAACATATGTCTTTTAGCTTTTTCTGCCTAAATAAAAATTGGAAAAGCAAGTTTGTTGTATGAAAATGTATATGTTATTCCCCAGTTGTGGACCTACAGTATATATGTATTTGTTTACAAAACCATTGGACGTAGTATTACTTAAGTTAATTTGGTAACATCGGTAGATATTGAATGTGACAATGTAGTGATACTATATATAACTACTATTGGACACCATCTAATTACTTGAATTCTTTCCGGTATAATTATGCCATTACATATTCTAAATGTTTGAGCGTCAAACCATTCAGAGCTGAAAGTGGATTCAAAGAACTGCTCTAAAATACATAGTGGACCCTTCTGCCACTGAAGACAGCAAACAAAACATAAGTGAAACTGTTGAGGTCCTTTGGAACACTCATTTCTGATTTTGTTTTTTATTGTGCTGCATAGCAAATGTCACTAGATGGTTAATGTCCTGTTTGTCTGTGTAATGTTCCTCAAAAGTATATGTTATGTATGACATTGTATTCAACCTTAGTGAACAATATTAAAGAGAAAGTCAAGCATAATATCATAATGGAAAGCGAAAACTGCATTGGTAGTACACTGCAGGACGGTTATTTAAAAACACTGCCCATATTCTGCACTTTATGCTCTTTACTAAAATATTGGCTCGTAATGTTTTGAATGTATATCACTTTTTTTTTCTATTGCATTCATTGTTCGGAAGTTGCGTCGACTAACAAATGCATTAGCATTTTATTTATAAAGTACTGTACATTGTAGAATTCTGTTTATTTTTCCACTTTGCTTGGTGATTTCACAGATTGTACTCATACATTTTGTTTAATTATATTAGTGCTTAAAAAAGTTTTCACCCAATATCACCCATTGCCGAAAAAAATCTAATATTTTTACATTATTTATTGTTGTACGAGGATTTTCTTTTGACATTACTCCCTTTTCTGTTCCCTAAAAAAAAAAAAATCTGCTATAAAATATTGTTATCTACTGTATGCTTTTTTTTTATATTCCAAATTTCACTGAAATTAGGGAGAACTTTTATATTATTCATATCAGTAACATTGAAATAAGATTAGTCTTACTTTATTCGGTCTTTGGAAAATAAAATCAACCTTGGCATATGTTGGCACTATTTAGTGCTGCATGTTTACTTGGTGAAACACAGCTTATAGTTTCATTTAATCATCACACTCCAAAGCAGCTCTCTGCTGTACAGTATGTGTGATATTAAAACATGTTACCCCATTCTCACCTAACAGTTCCTTTGCTCTGTAACCCCGGGTATGTTTTAATGAGTAATATATTAAGGGCTTGTCACAAAAACTGGTTTTAGTTTTATGTTGACTTTCTCTTTTGATATGACTACTTGAGCTTGGAAGACTCACAGGTACTGTACAATATACAGAGTATACAGTAATATCAAGTTTTGGCTTCTAATGTGTTAGTGAGTACGAATTATCAGACACCGTAACCTTTGCAACCTTTCAAGCTGTGTAATACTGAAATGTTTTGTAAATATTTAAATCATGTAGGTTGATGTAAAATCAGTATGACCTTGTCTAGTCTTCAAACTTACAATAAAACTTTTGAAAACTAGGTGCATTTTTCATATGCTTTCAGTGAAAACTCCTATTGACTTCATTGAGCACACCTTTAATCAATTTTCTGTAATAATTGTTTATTTACAAATCTGTCACAGAACTGCATCAGTAACAATCTTTTATAGAGTTATCAGTAAAAATGCCCATTGTTTTCATTGTGATGTAACAAAAATAATGAAAAACTTATAATAATTTTGAACTCCAGTAAAATTGGTTTAGTGAACAATCCCCTAGGTTACTTCTTCAGTAATCCAAACCTCTTATTCATATCACTTTCATATTCATACAGTACAGTATATAATTTTTCACCTGACAAAGGGACGTTTTCACCCCTGAAAAGTTGTGTGGATATATCTTCTATTTAATAAAATAAGAATAATTTTGCTTTCATTGGAGTGTTTACTTTGAGTGTGAGTGCGATTCAACCTAAAATAATCCCAACAACAAAAATATAGTAGTTTTTTTTAATTATGTTATTTATATACATTATAAATTGTCAGGATCATTAAAGAAAAGGATGAACATCGGAGATGTAGATATGTTTTCAAAATTATTTAGATTAAAACTTTTTTTTTTAACTTTTCTTTCATCACAAAAAAAATGACTAAGATTGGAATTGCAAATCAGAAAAATGGCTACCGCTCACCTAAAGTGTCCTATTTTACATATGTGCTGGTAATCAAAGAATAGGGTGCATACAGGAGGGGTCACTTTAGGTGAGCGGTAGCCATTTTTCTGATTTGTAATATATGCTTATAAGAACGCAGTTCTTTTCGGCTGTCCAGCTCCCCGGGAATGGGACAGTGTCGGCATGGTACATGTGGTGTGTGTATGGCAATAGTGAACACCATTTATGCTATGTGTGTTTGAAAGCAATTATTTTTGGGTACTATATCAACAGCCCTTATTGCCGGGTTTCTGTCTACAACACCAGACTTTGATGCATGGCAAACTGAGGCCACTTCTGTTTTTACACTAGACCAAGAGTTACCACCAACATCGAGCCAGAATGATACCAAAAGCTTTTTCGGTAATTTGGAAAGGGCAATGAAGTTACAGGCTCGAATTTGGTGGGAGATAACTAGTCTAACCAATTACCTTAGACTGGATCTAGTCCCTCGAGGGTTAAGATTGAACCTAGCTCCATCACAATATCAAACTGACGAAACCTTTAATAAAGCGTGGGAGTCAGAACTGCTAAAATGTTCATTTCATTTAATGAGATTACTCATTGAGCATGAGACAGACAAATTGACAAAGACCAATAACAATATTGTTCTCATTAAAAAAGACATTGAGACTTGGAGCGGACAGAAAGAGTTTAATGACCTTGAAAAGAAACTTAAAAACAACATTGATAAATTAAAAGCAGACATCAAACTGAGAAAACAGAAAAAATTTATTAGGGACTCCTTTGATTTCAAAGAAGGAAACATCTTTAGATACAAAATAAAAGCATCAAAAAAAAGGTTTACCCAGCAACCATTAGAATCCTCAACAGAGTGGGAACACTCAGCGAGTGACACCGACCCCGAAACACAAGGGGAAAGAATTAACACACCCCATCCCGAGTATATTAATCCTGGGCCACAGACTGCCTCAGATATTCATTTTTTAGGAACAGGAGGCAGGTACACCCAACTAGGCCGAGGAAGACCAGGAGGGGGAGGGGAGGTGTCATTAAGAGACAGAGAGGTATGGGGGTATCAACCACAGTACCAACAGAGGAGACCCTACAGGGGGAGGAAGAGAAAAAACAGGTAGTTAATCTATCAAATAAACAGCTTGACAAATTCCACATAGAAGTGTTAAGCAAAGGACTCTCCTTCTCTCCAACAACTGATATAGTCCCATTTGAATGTATAAAAGACTTAAACCTGTTTTCAAGGAAACTCCTTCTACATAAGTTCTTTCAGAGAAGGAGACATAACTTGATACAGGGAACTATAATAGAAAACCTGACAGACGCTGACCTAGACAACTTAGACTTGCTGAATGATTTAGAGGAGGAATCAAATAGACCGCAAGGTGAGGGTCCATTCACAGATCTTAAGAACCAATCCACCTTCACACCTCCATCGGAGTCATGCTCTAATGTGGATGTGTTCGTGAAACTGGTAACGACAGAGATTCTGCAGTTGAATAAAACCAACAGAAAACAAAATCTTACATATCCACAACGCCTAGCACTAACAGATTTGGAGAAAGATCCCCTGATCGAAATTAAACCTTCGGATAAGGGTGGCAATATAGTCCTACTTAATAAGGAAGACTACGCCAAAGAATGTAGGAGACTATTGTCAGATCAAATGAGCTATAGGGTACTACATGAAGACCCGACAGCGGTGTTTAAAACACAACTCTTGAACATACTGAGTGAGGGTCTAGACGGGAAAGTGATCTCTAAGAAAGAATTTGAGTTTATCATGGTGAGGAATCCCCAAATTGCTACGTTCTATTACTTACCCAAACTACACAAGCTGAAACTACCACCGCCAGGGAGACCAATAGTATCTGGTATCGACAGCCTGACGGCAAGCGCAAGCAAGTACTTAGACGTAGTATTAAGACCATTTGTGAACTCCCTACCGTCTTTCTTACGAGACACCAAAGACGTCCTTCTACGTCTAGAGGATGTGGTTGTCAGCACAGACACATTGCTTGTAGGTCTCGACGTAGAGGGACTATACACAAGTATCCCTCACGCCGTTGGCCTGAAAGCTGTGACTCACTTTCTTAAGCAACGTGGTAACAAATATACCAAACACAATGAGTTTGTTATCCAACTCTTAGATTTTGTACTTACCAAAAATTACTTCACATTCGATCAGAAATTCTACCACCAAATCCAGGGCACCGCTATGGGGACCACTTGTGCCCCCACCTATGCCAATCTATATCTAGGCTGGTGGGAAGAGACAGTGGTCTTCACCGAAGCCCTGGAGGAGTACACTAGGTGTGTAGAATGGTGGGGGCGCTATATTGATGACATCATCCTCTTATGGAAAGGCCCCACCCCCCTTCTGAAACAGTTTATTGATGTCCTTAACACCAATGATCATAATCTAAGACTCACCTCTGACATAGATGATACTACTCTGAACTTCCTTGACTTAACCATCAGCAAACAGAATGACGGCAAGTTAGTAACAACTATTTACAGGAAAGAAACAGCGACTAATAGTCTCCTGAGGGCTGATAGCCACCACCCCAAACACATTATCCAGAACATCCCCACGGGACAATTCCTAAGGTTACGCAGGAATTGCTCAACCTTAGATGAATTCAGGAGACAAGCTGATGATATGACTGCTAGATTCACCACCCGTGGCTACTCCAAAAACAACGTCCGCAGGGCAAAAAAGAGGGCCAATAACACACCTCGAGCCCAGCTTCTAGTTGACAGGCAGCGCCTTCAAACACAACCAAGCAAAACAATACGATATATTGGGACATATAACAACCGGTGGCAGGATCTGAGAAAGATCTTTACCAAACATTGGCATATCCTTATTAATGATGCGGATTTGAAACAAGTCCTTAGAGACACCCCAACAATGACCTGCAGAAGAGCGAGAAACCTCAAGGACAGATTAGTGCACAGTCACTACAGAGAAACTAAACCTAGAACATGGCTAGGAGACAGGATACCCACAGGGTCGTACCCGTGTGGCCGGTGCAAGGCCTGCCCATATATGAAGGTAACCAAAACCATTCCACAACCACTAAGCAGTGCCTACGTCATCAAGAACCATATTAACTGTCTGTCTGAAGGGGTTATATACCTCATTACGTGTAGATGTGGCGCACGCTACGTAGGAAAGACACATCGGGCCCTAAAAGTAAGGGTCCTAGAACATCTGGGGTCTATACGGAATAACAAAGACACACCCGTCGCCCGTCACGTACTAGGTGAGCATAACGGTGACCCCAAATTTCTCACCTTCTGCGGGATTGAACACCTACCCTGGGGTCCCCGAAAGGGTAACTGGGATAGACGTCTGATGCAGCGTGAGTGTCAATGGATATTCACGCTGCAGACTCTACAACCGGGAGGCCTCAATGAGGGGTATATTTACTCAGCATTTTTATAGAGTTACATTTCCATCTGCCCCATGAATAGGTCAGAACACCTGAGGATGACATTATTTAGGCTAACAAGGATGATTTGCAGGATGGCAATTGCAGGGGTCCTTACCCCTAGCATGACCGTATTGACCTATAGCGGTCTCCCCCAAATAAGTACACTCTTACTCTACAGAGACAGTTTAATCCTCATATCAGGATGTCAACATCACCACTATAGATCATGGGGTGAGTGTGAGATAACCAAACCACCTACCTCAGTAGATACGGCTGGAGCTTTAGTTAAATAGAGTCTTAAGCTCAGGAACGTCCATATTGACTCTATAGGTGGACATTAGTCAGGGTATCATTCCTACACTACTGATATCACGTTGTCCACAATACCATTATAAATTATGGGGTGAGTATGTGATAACTTAACCACCTAGCTCAGTAGACATGGATGGAGTTTTAGTTAAATAGAGTCTTAAGCTCAAGACGTCCATATTGACTCTATAGGTGGACATTAGTCAGGGTATCATTTCTACACTACTGACACACCAAAAGAGATCTAAATAATTAATAACCCCATAATAATTTATACTTATTTGGGACTGCTATGACAAATGGTCAAAATTAAAATATACATATACTTACCATTTATGGAGGTTCATAGCATGCTAAATGTATAATCATCCTTGAGAGTCTGCCATTTTCCAGACCTTTCGATTTCAATATATATATGTGTTCACTATAGAAATCACACAACACATGCCAGACTGACTATGTGAAACCACTCCTGCAATATATGAGAACACATAGCATCTCATTCTCTACTCAGACAAGTTGCCAAGGCAACATGAGTACACATTAGGTGGACAACCATTATTACACTCCATTATGGAGACCAGATACACCTGTCCCCCTAGTTATACATTCACTGGATTGGACGAGAGACGACACACGCCTCCGACCTTCCAGCACATAAAGCAGGGAGGAGATTAGAATAGTCACTCCCATTGCCCTGACGAAGCGCCCACGAGCGTGAAACGTACGTCGGTACGTGATGACGCACTTCCGGTGACGTCATCCGAGAGCACAGAGAGATCGAGAGTGAGCACACAGCTCTGAGAGACCATCAGGTTGTATACTGACAAGAAGAAGCCTAATACTGTGGTAGACCATTTGCGCATTGGTATTGATAGCCACAAATGGCTGCACCTACCCCCAGGCACAGCGACGCACTTGTTTAAAGTAGTGGCGGCGCCATGTTAATTATAGTGACGCCCTGACTGGTAACTTTGAAACCGGACGGCGCGCCCCAAGTCAGCCTACTTGCAATAACATACTACTACTATTACGGTACCCCATACACCTGATACATGACTACAAAGTGTCAGAACTGGGGGTGCATATACTTTGTTATTTGCATATTATATAGGGTGACGCCATACAAGTACTATATAGCCCCATAGGGGATAACCAATACAGCAGCAATCTCTACCCTTGTGGACTTCCATTCACAGTATATAGGGCACTCGCAGAACTATTAGCATACAGTGAACTGTTGTAGGGAGCTCAAGAAAGAGTATATATTATGTGTACATTGCCCTGAATTCAATTGGAGTTTCTCATTGTCCAGATGAGTTTATAAGCACTCACTGACGACTCACCCTTCTCTCTGTGCCCCCCCTGGAGCCACATAGTGGCGTTTTAATAATTAAGATTTCTTGTATATATGTTAAATAAATGTGATTTTAATATTGTTTATGTATGGCTATGGAGGTTACTCCAAGGATTGAATCTTTTCCAGCCTAGCATTTCTGGTTTAGCGAGTGCAAATAGGAATCTTTTAGGCCACTGCTGTGACCTTTCACCGTTTTCTAAGATTGGAATTGCAAATGTTTCCGTTATAGCAGTATCCAAATTCACACATTCCATATCTGTACAGAGTTTTTGATTGCATTACAACAATATATTTGTTTAATCTAGTTTTTAGCAAGGGCAGATTACTAGTTAAACGCTGAATGGCCTGGGCGTTGGGTCTTATTTATTTGAATGAATACAGGCTAAATTACTCTTAAAGAAGTTAGGGTGACGTGAAGTGCCACTTTTCCAATTCTCTTCTGTATATTTATTAATATGTTCCGTATTACAACTGATTTGCAAGGAAAATTCTACGTCTTTGCTCGTGCGACAAATATCTGCAACATGGTTAACTCTCCAGGGGATCTTCTAGTAATATTCAAAATGGTGATGTTAAAACCAATAATGTGACAAAGAGAAAAATCTAGGAAGAAAACACAGTATCTGACACTAGATAAGACCCACTTGGCCCATCTGGTCTGACTTTTTCCTATCTGTTGTAAAACCTCAGACCCTATGTGATCCTTTTAAGATATACAGTATATTTAAGTTTCCCTTTCCATGCAGAGATAATTCTTCATAATGAAACCTGGTCCTATTGCACCCTTCACCAATACTGTCAGTACTATTATCATCCAACCAGTAAAACAAGCACACAACTACACTGCTTAGGCGCTACATTTGACTCCTCCCTCTCATTCTCCTCTCACATTCATGTCGTCATTAATATCTGCCGCTTTTTCTTCCCCATAAAATTGCTAAAATATGAGCCTACTGCTAAAAATCCAACATATACCCTCATACTGTCCTGTCTTGACGGTATAACCGTCTACTTTTGGACATTCCTGTCTCTCGCTTTTATCCACTAAGGCTTGTATTATACGAAGCGTGTGCACGTGTCAATGAAAAATACCTTTCTCCCTATAACAGTTTATCTGGTGCCGACGCGCGCGGACGGAAGATAGCATTGGCGCGGCAGCGGTGTGGAAATACGAAGAAATTTATATTTTCGAGCAGCTGTCGTGCTACATGAAAGAAAAAAATTAAGGCGCTAATATATTAACTACAGTGTTTATAATATATAGTGGATTTTCCTAGTGAACTATATTTAATAAACTAAATTTCAATTATACTGCCGTCTAGGTGAAAAGGGGAATCTCTACCCCTTATAAATGTGAAAAAAAGGAAACACAGTGGCACAATCATTGGATCTGATATATAGAATATAATTTTAGCAATACATGGTATAACTAAGGTTTCTAAAGAATATTCTGTGCAGTTTCAATCATAAAATGTAATTAAAAACAATAATACAAATATATGAATACGAACATTGGTATTATACAAGGCAAAATAATGTAAACCTATACCTTGATTAAGCTTAATCAATTACCTGCAATCTACAATAAACAGTTAATAATATAAAAATTTACACCATACAACAGAAAATCCAGAATTGGACAGGACTATTGGAATAAATACAATATTGTTGCATGAACAAATTAGTTCCCAAATGTCCTGATTCTCAGTGAATTTTCTAATTGGTGGATATTAGGCACTATGTCCCAAATATAAAAACCACAGAATAAAGGAGTGCCTTTGTTTTGAAAAAAAAAACCACTATGAAGGTGTGTTTGGTAAGGTCACAGAATTGATATTGTCGTATTGTGCCTTGTGGTAAGCCTGAAGGTTTGTAGTTATTTGCCTTCTTAGTGATGGTATATATTCGTTGATATTTGAGTGGTTTAAATAGCTCATTCTTGCATAATCGATTAAACGTTTATTTGTATATGAAGATACCCAATCATATGCAAAGCTACGCAAAGAAGCAAAAAGACGAAAAAGTGTTCATTTAAAATGGACATTCTTCACATGTGATCGCTATAAAAGGGTGCTGTATGGTGCAGCTAATTATACCCCTGAGGAAGTCAAAACCTGGTGAAACGCGTAGGTGAGATGCCTATACCTTATGAGCACCCGTAGAAAACTATCTGCACAATCCCTACCTAATTTGGCGCCAAACGGACTGGTGAGGAAGGGGAGCTTGGTGTGTCTGTTGCGGGAGCAGGTGACAAGACTGCGGAGCTTGCATGTAATGGCCACCGAACTGATAGGCTTCTGCGCATGCGCTCCACTCGCAAATGGCTGCCGCCACCAAGGGGTTGCGAGGAGTACCAACAAGGCTGCCGCCTGTGTACTCAGGCCGCTGCGGAGCACCGGCGATGTTCTCGACACTCCGGCCCCTACCGCAACACGCCCTGCAAAGCGCAAAAGCGCCTCCGCAACCTATTCGGAGGTAAGAGTGACCCAGGTGGCACCTGCCTACACAAATAACTACTAAAATAAATGGGGATACATACTGTAGGTGCAGATCTACAACACTTAGTTTATGTGACTTGATCTGATGTTAAACTACTGTAACTAAACGTCCTGTTAAATCTTAACGTATATCTTCAAAATCCAATACCGTAACGTGAAATCATATTTTGTCCCATAACAGCATTGTGTAGAGAGAAAGGAGTAGGAGTAAAGAGATCTTTTGTATTAGACTTTGCATTGACTTACTGTATATACCTCCCAAAACACTACTCTGTACAACAAATGCCAGTGGACATTTCAGCGCAGATAGTTCCTCAAAAGTAGCATGGAATACAAAAAAAGACAAGCCATGCAACAGAGCAAAAGTATTCAAAAGGTAATTGGAGTATGTGAGTAGTGTCTCACTCATGTACTGAAATAAAACCAAGTGTGTAGAGTAATCAGCTGAGCAAAGATAGCGTTCTCCTGTTCTATTGCTTTTCAGCAATCAGATGGAGGTTGGGATCAATTAAAAAGAATAAGAAATCCACATAGTATAACACAGTTTATAGTACAAAATTAGTTAAAAGATGAGAAGTTTACACCGACAAATTAGCTGTGTAAAACATGCATGTAGACCATAGCCTGGGTCAGATGCAACGATGCTGCAGTGTTCTCCTCGCAGTCTACTGTTCCAAGGTCCCTCACTGAAACCAATGACTTCACATCCGAACTGTGACCGCATTGTACAGGTGTTGCGGGAGCGTAGGAAAGTTCCTCCAATGCTGGGACAAAGAGATGATCCGCAGAAATTAATAGTCCTGCACGTTTCATTCATATGTGCTTCATCAGTTTGTGATGTATTTAATTATTTTTATTGCACCATTATTTGTTCTAAATGTGTATTTGAGCTTAATTTTTTCCTCAATTCTGTACAACACGGAGAGAACACCTTGGATACTTGGGAAATAAACCAACTTGTCCTCTGCCATTTTAGGCATCATAACATTATGAACACTGATGTAAGGGCCAAGCTTTACCGGGTAGTATTAATAGTAGTTTACAGATATGTGTAGTGTTATACCCCCCCCCCCCCCACATTCTGGGAGATCTTCCCTAAGCTACAGGTGTTGTGGTGCTTGCTACCTGTGAGGGTCCAGGAGATGCTGAGGGTAAACAGGACAGGCTTTTGGGGATCTTTCAGGTTCTCATCTTGGTGTCAGCGCCTCCAGTCACAGCGAGCTCCAGGTTTCCTGGAGACAGTCCCCACTATGACAGTCTTGTCTCATACTTCTACCCAATAGACTGTTACTTAGGCAGGAGTATATAAAATGATTCTTTATTGGAGCAGCCACTGCAGTTGTTATTACAGTGTATGCATCATATTCTAGGACGGGTCCCAGACCTCTGGATTGTGCTGCCCTTCCTGCAATACTGAGGCCTTGTGCTCTACACAGATCTTAGGCTGAACTCAGCTCAAGGAGGAGCTGAAGACATGTCTCAACCACAGGAGGGGCAGAGCGGACCTGATTATAATTTGGACACTTCCTCCCTAAGGCACAGAGGGGGAGGGCACAAGTTCTGCACCATGATTGACTGTACACAGACTCCAGTTCACCTCCACCCTGGTCACTCAGAGAGGCAACATAATAAGGGGCAAACTCACAGGATAGCCTGTCACTGCCTGTAGCTACCAGGGCTTACGTGACAGAGAGGCAGGAAGATAGCCAGGACCAGCCATGGATATATATGGAAAATTATCACCCACAGTTATGTAATTGATTCTGTAGACTGCATCTCAAGAAGGACATGGGGATAGTGGAGAGCATCCAAGTATCACTGTGGTGACTTTACAGCAGAAAAATACATAATGTTAGTTCAAATAGACATCCTTTAAGATAGCTTGTGTGCTCTAAGACAGAATTGACTTCAGGTGGAATCTCTGTGCGATAATGCCCCAATTGGCATTATCGCAGTTTTAAGAAGAACCTCCTTTTTATGAAAGTTGATAGACCGTCGTATAAAGCACTAACTTGTTATTAAAGTAACCAGTCAATTGCAATGATCCCTCCACAGGGCCGTCCACCATTCATCGGAAGTGGTAAACATCTCTCGTTCCTTCTGCAATAAGAATGGAGTGACTGCACCTTCAGTAGCTGGGGATCCTGAACAAGCCTTAGTTTGCCAGCAGACACACTGTGGTCAAGAGTGAGAATCCATTTTTTTGAAGAATGTTTTGAAAGAGAATATCTGACTGGAGGCGCCCTGCCAGGATATACCATTTGTGTAATTTAAAAAAAGCAACAATATTGACACACAGCAATATAGAAATAAGTTACCCTTCAAACCATGGAATGTGAAACATATGAATATATTGTTGCAAAAAAGAAATACATTTGTGAACAAAAAGACTGAAATCTTCCCTTCTTGATGGCACTCAGTGCCTATTGATATGTGACGTAAATCAGTGAACCATAAAAGGTAACCTTTACTCATATACCGATACAATAAGCTGAGCCGCCAGCTCAGATGAAGAGACCTAGAGAATTGAGGGGCTTTTATAAATAAGCTTGACACTCCCCTACCCAATCACATTCACAGGGCACATAATGATAACTTTAAGGAATAGATTCACAGGCATTGAACATGTCCCCCAAGGGTTGAGGGGGGTGACTGGGATAGAGAGCTTTTAAAATGGGAATACAGATGGATCTAAAGTCTGGACTTTATACCCCAATGGTTTAAAGTAGGGGATTGTTATTTCCCTCTTTATCTGAAGATACCACATACATTTGAATTCCACAATCTAAGACCTACAGTATACAGTATAGTATGAAAATTAGAACAATGAAAAAATCCTAGCCAAAGATAATCTCCACAGCTGTGGAGGAAATAGGCAGGAAGACCCCAATTGTATGTACACCGCTACCCATCTATGGGTGTTCACATACAGTAATGGGAACATTACGATGAATAGGTTTTAGAGAAGGGATCTCTGGCACACACTCACACTGTGTGCTGTAGAGTGTACAGTGAGGATAATAGCCAAATAGTAAATAGAGTTTTAGTTTGAGATTTAAAAAAAAAAATTATAGTAAAACTAAAATGAGGGACAAAAATAATTGACATATCATGAAATGAATATCTACAGTGAACAAGACATACACTCTGAAGTGAGAGATTACCAGGCACACAAAAATAATCTGTTTATGAAAGTCTTAAGTAGAAAGGGAGCTACTGTATGTCCCGGAGAGCAAATACTTCCGTGTCAGCAGGTTTACTGTTCCTGTAAATCGCTCATGGGAGGGCCCCAAGGTATATGCCAGAGCCGGTACTGTGGTGCTGTAGGCTATATACAGTATAACGTAGTAAGAGATGCCTTGCAGATGGAAAATATGTGTTTCCTTTTACGGCGTCTACTCAGCTGCGTGGCCCGCAGGTAACACGTAGGTGTACAATGTGGCTGCTGCCGAGGGAGAGCGTATTCCTCGGAAAGACACTAATGTGTTGTGTAGGTAAAGTGCAGCCGGGCAGCCTGATATAGATCATTGCCCCACTGCTATAGGCATTGTATCTGAGTTATGCGCAATGCTTTGCAGTTGAGGAGATCGCTATTGCAGTATCGACAGAGCTGTGCAGCCCGCAGGAAGCCCGTGAGTGTAGGGTGTAGCTGCTAGATTAAAGACTGCAAAATGATCAGGTGCCTATAGACTAAAGTCTTGTCCTACATCCTTAGCACTACAATAAGGAGTGGTGGGGTAAAGGTGGCCCTTACAGTAATGCCTGAACTTGCCATCTCTTAGATAGACTTTGTTTATTTTCAATGTCTTACTTAGATGTAAAGGCACCTGATATAGGTGATAAATCATTGCTCCCCTACTCTAGGCAGTGTGTCTGAGCTATATGCAATGCCTTTCTAGTGAGGAGATCTCTAATGCGGTGTCTACACAGCCATGCAGCCCACAGGTAGGCCCGTCCTTGCCTTGCACATGCAACTTCTACTCCTTCTGGTGCCAACCCCTCTAAGCTCCTACCCATCCCCTCCCTCCCCTCCCTCCTCTCTCCCTTTCTCCTGTGCCCTTTGGAATGCTCACAACCTCTCTAACAAATTCCTCTCTGTGCATGACTTCTTTTTCTCTCACTTTCTGCTCCTATTTGCTATAACTGAAACCTGACTAACTCAGTTGACTCTGCTCTGTTTGACGCTGGATCATGGGAATCCAAAATGTTTTGGGCGATCCCTCACAAGACCACTGCACAGCAGACTCTCCTCCGCTTGTTGTCTCGCCCTATGCGTTTCATCCAAAAACTTCTTCAAGGGGCATCATAAATGACCGGTAGGTCCATGGGCCGTGCTGCACCACGCTCTACCACCACAGCAATTAAACTAATTCCAGAGGAGTGTAAAGGGTGCTCACCACAAACAAGACAGGACCACCAGGCTGAGGTGGGGATGTTAGGGTACACCGACCTACAGCCGCGAGACCGTGTCCGGAGTGCAGAGTGATAGTCATATAGCCGGGTCAGGGTTGGAGAAGTGAGAATAGTCATGATACTCGCCGTGGTCTAGTGTCAGAGAAGTCGGATGGTTGTTGAGGGTATCCGGGGTCCAGGGGTAGAGGTGGTCGAAGTCCAATTGCAAGCCGAGGTCGAGGATTGGAGAAGTCGGGGGTCCAGGTACAAGCTGAGGTCAAAAACACTGAGAGGCAAGACAGGTTAAAAATGCACAAGGCAGCAGGATGATTGAGGTAAGCACAACATTCGACAACAAAGAATTATGTCCAGCCAATTTGCTAGAGGGCTGGCTGAGCATATAAAGGCCATTTAGCCAATCAGGAAGTAGCAAGCAGCTGCCACAGATTAGAATCAACCACCCACTAGATAATCATGCAGCCAATTGGTAGTCAGGGGGACAAAGTGTGCTGCAGGTTTGGGTGATTCTGAGTCAGTGTTGTGTTTGGGAATTAACCCCTCGCGTGATCTTCATACCGCGACGCCTGCATGTGGTTTCCTCCACGCGTGGCGCATCACCCATGTCGTCACGGAACATGACGCAGGGGCGGAGCCTAAGCCCGAACCTAGAGGTATCCCCATGCCTGGTAGTCCGGCGCCTGCGTGTAGCTGCCCTGAGGCACATCACTCATGTCGTCACGGTACCTATCACGGTGGCGGGACCTAACGCTGATCCTCACAGACAGAGGAACCTCTGAAAGAGAGAAGCTCTCCTCCATTGACATCAGGGCATCATGTGACGCAACATCAAATGGTGACTCGTTATGAAAATGCGCCATCACATTGCTGCAGCAGGAGGGTCGGCAGGTAAGTGAAATGCCCACGTCACATTTCACTTCTAATCCGCACCTGGTCTTACCACCAGACTGCTGTATGCCTTCAGCTAGCAGAGTTCATCTCTATGATTAGGAGAAACTGTTTGATCCAAAATTATTGCCCTTATTCAATAACTTTCAATGGCTTCCATGGGGCTTCAATGGGGCTTCACGTGAGATAGCGCCCGATCACTTTGGTGAAATACAAATACACGGTTTCACAGAATACAGCATCCATATTAGGACATCACATAAAAACACAAAGGAAATAGTAATTATGAAAAACCCCAGAGGCAAAAACTCCCATGAAAATAGTTTTTAGATATCCAAAGGAGCAATATACTTGTTTCACTATATACTTTTTTTCATGGGAGTTTTTGCCCCTTAGGTTTTTCATGATTAATATTTCCTTTGTGTTTTTAAGTGATGTCCTAATATGGATGTTGTACTCCGTGATACAGTGTATTTGTATTTCCCCAAACTGACCGTGTGTTCTTTTAATCACAGAACCTTAAAGCTATCACAAATTCTAGAATAGAAGAAATGAGTGCCTTAAATATACATACAGTGCATATTTCCTCACTTATTGTATGAATAAAAAGTGAAGTGCAAATATAACCAAGCACCATGGTTTGCATTTAAAACTGTTTTTTTTCTTGTTCATTCAAATCTTAATTCTGTAAATGCTAAATGGAGTGTATAAACTAATGGTGTGCATCTTCTATGCACGCTAATGAGGAGGGATGTCACATACTTTACTTTGAGCCAATGTGTTTTGGTTAGAAATGCTACAACCTTAGAAATAAGTGTAGCCAGGTGTCCACTCCTGCTCCCCTTGCCTACGGTTCAGAATGCTGCGGCGATCAGCTGAGATGTACGGGTGCCACCAGGGTGGCAGGTGGACCCGGCACAGTAGTGGGAGGCTGCAGAAGCACTGTGGGCTGGTCAGGATGGCGAGCGGTCGCCGGGAGCTCCTCGTCGTGGGCGGCCATCTTGTGACTCCTCGCGCATGTGCAGTACGGCTCGCGCATGTGCATAGGGCCACAGAGTGCGGCAGGCATGCTGGTACTCTTCGGGCATGCACAGTACCCTCACAAAAGCGGCAGCCATTACATAAAAGCTCCCTTGGGGAACTACATGCCCCACAATGCACAGGGGCAGGAATAACATGGCGCGAATGGCCGATAGGGCCCTAAGGATCTCTGCGTGAAGAAGGAGATTCATTTGGCGCACTCAGGGCTCACGTCAGTTGGAGCCAGAAGGGGAAGGTAGGGTCTGGGTGCCAGTGGCATCCAGACTAGGCCTAGATTGCCTCATTAGGTCCAAGATAGGCCCCAGCTCACGTATAGTTTGAGGTTGCTTTAGGGAAGGCCCCTTAGATATGGACGCTTCCCCATTTACTTATTAGTGTCAGGGAAACAGAGGAAGATGTCGCACGGTGATTGTGACCTGTGGTCTGGGACCAGACCACCACTAAGTACAGAGACTCTCAAAGGTGGGCCCCTCCTACTGGAGCTCATCCAACGCAGAGGCGGACACCATCACGGACGATGACGTCGCTGGATCAGCGGATCCACGCTGTTGGTCTGCGGTACCTGGATGCTGGAGCCCCAGGCAGGTATCAGAGAGAGACAGAGAGAGTCAGAGAGAGAGACAGAGACAGAGTAAGAGAAATAAACATCAAGTCACCTTCATCCCTTCCAGGTGGTATAATACACTTTCCTGTTACATTTTCATGTGTTACATTTTTCCTAGCTGTCAATTCTTCATCATTTCAATTGTTGTAGAGATTAACTTGCCTTCAAATTGTTGAAAGCAATTTGTATTCAATTGACATATAGAGGTACAAATTATTGTTTCACTTACTTACACGTAATAGGGAAATGACAAGGAATACTTTGACAATTTGTGAATTACATTTCATTAAAGTTTATATACGGTAAGTGTTATGTGCCTGTTTGTGAATAGAGGAGCCTACACAGTAGAAAAACACAAAGTCACCATCTTGCAATTTGACATCACTCCTGAAAAGTTACATATACTACAGTACGTGACGACAAAAGAACAAGCGCAAATACAGAATAAATTAATCAGGTGATAAACCTTGTGAAAATGAATATAAACACAGACACAAAATAGAAATACATTTATACTATCCTCTAGATGGGTGGTGCTCCTAGAATGGACTCGATCCAAGTCCAAATAGGGGCGTAAAAGCATGGGCGTCCGCAGAAATTTTTTCAGGGGGGGGCATAATTTTAAGGGCCAGTGCCCGGCATAAAAGTGGTGGTGAGTGCACCCGTGGCAAGCGAGCCCGACCAGCATAAGGGGGGGTTTCCCCCCCCCGAGAAAATTTTGAAAAAAAGTGTGCAAATGGTGCATTTTCAAGCAAATTTGAGAAAGCAGGTTAATAAAGCAATTGTGAAAGTGTAGTTATGACATCAAAAAAGAGCAGCTACTCAGGGTTGCCGGATCTGGTGGGTGCCTGTAGAACTTGCCATGTCACTCTGGCGCTTAAGTGCAGAAAGTCTTCTGCGTTAGGGGGAATTCTGCTTTCTCCCGTGTGAAGCTTGAGTCAGATCTGGAAGAAAGCAGTATAGGTTATTTTGGTGTAGGTACAGTATAGGTTCATGTAGAGGTACAGTTAAGATATATAGGGTAAATAAGATATCCAGATCCAGAGTGTGAGACAGAGAGAGCGAGATAGGATGACAGAGAGAGCGAGGCAGGATGACAGAGAGAGGGAGGCAGGGTGACAGAGAGCGTGAGGCAGGATGAAAGAGAGAGGGACGCAGGGTGACAGAGAGAGGGAGAGAGGGAGACAGGGGGGGAGACCAGGGGAGACATAGGGGGAGGTCCAGGAGAGGCTGTGGGGGGCCAGAGGCGGTCCAGGAGAGGTCATGGGGGGACCAGGGGAGGCCGTGGGGGGACCTCTGGAGGCCATGGTGGGACCAGGGGAGGTCTTGGGGGGACCAGGGGAGGCTGTGGGGGGACCAGGGGAGGCCATGGGGGGACCAGGGGAGGCCGTGGGGGGACCAGGGGAGGCCATGGGGGGACCAGGGGAGGCCGTGGTGGGACCAGGGGAGGTCTTGGGGGGACCAGGGGAGGCTGTGGGGAGACCAGTGGAGGCTGTGGGGGGACCAGGGGAGGCTGTGGGGGGACCAGGGGAGGCCGTGGGGGGACCAGGGGAGGTCTTTGGGGGGACCAGGGGAGGCTGTGGGGGGACCAGGGGAGGTCTTGGGGGGACCAGGGGAGGCCGTGGGGGGACCAGGGGAGACCAGTGAGGGGGCCAAAGGAGGCCAGGGGTGAAGCATGGGAGGACATGGGACATTGCTACCTTGCTCTATGCTGAACATAAGAAATGGCGGCTTCACAGCTCAGAGCCTGGCTGCGAGCCAAAAAAAAAAAATCCTGGCAAAGTGCCAGCTAATCAGGTTTGGGGGGGGGGGGAGTCCGGCAGGGGAATTGTAGGGATCGTCAGCGGGTACAATCGGGTTGCCAGGGGCGACTGGAAGGATGTGTCAGCACTGTGCACGGGGATTTTTTTTTTTTGACAGGCACGGCCAGGACTGCGAGTGATCCAGAATGGGGCAAGCACCCCATTTTTGCCCCCCCCCCTGCGGACGCCCATGCGTAGAAGCAAGGGGTCAGGAGCGTACTCCATGGGTGTGAGTGCGCTCCTGACCCCTTGCTTCTATATACTACCGTACGTAAGTCTTCAGCTAGCTTATTTTTAAAGAGCAGAGCTCCTCTTTCTTTGTAGCTGCTTTGACACGGTAATGTCTGCATTTGATCATACCAATCAAACAGAAAAAAATATATATGAAGTGCCCTGTGAATGTCTGCCGAGGTTAGTAAACATGTTCATAAAGTCCTTTTGTCCATTGCACATACCGTCTCATCAAGTTAAGCAAAATTCAATTTTAATCTCACTATAAACCATAGCAAGCCTGGCAGAAGAGCATTAACTTTTATGTTGCAGGGTTTATTGCAAAGCCTGGATTGAAAGAACAAATCCACATTTAACAAATTGTAAATGCTCAGGCAATTTCATGCCAAAAATCTTTATGAATAGAATATCTTCAAATGTGCTTCACAAAATATTTTCTGTAATTACTTCTAAAATACTGTATGCATTTTTGTAAAATTTCTGCTAAAAATCACAAGCTCAAAAATGCATTACAAAGCATTTTTCAGGTGCTGGGGAAGCAGCTGCAGATTCAGCAACAATTCAGTCATATGACCGATATACAGTACAGTACATGAGCTGGACTACCATCTCCCAGGAAATGAAAATGTGGCTCTGCTACTGTACTTGCTTCATGAGCTCCTGTCCCCGGATCACCTATGGCAGGAGTACATAGCAGGTAACTCAACTCCAGGGTGCTGTGCTGGAAGGGAGGATATGTGGCAGATTCTCAACTTGAAGGACAACAGGTTAGATTAAAAAAAAGTGTGTGTGTGCCGAGCACGCACATTTTAAGTGAAACTTCTTTGTGTTTTGTCACTGTTTTGTCACAGAAAATGCAAAGAAGTTTGACTTAGAACGCATGTTTTAACTATTTGCCCTTCTATATTTATAGTCACTGTGAATTCATTGTGTGTGAGTGTGTGTCAGTGTGTGTGTGTGTGTGTGTGTGTGTCAGTCAGTGAGTGTGTGTGTGTCAGTAAGTGTGTGTGTGTGTTAGTATCATTAAGTGTATGTGTCAGTCAGTATGTGAGTGTGTGAGTGTGTGAGTGTTTGTGTGTCAGTCAGTGTGTGTCAGTCAGTCAGTCAGTCAGTCAGTCAGTCAGTGTGTCTGTGTGTGTGTGTGTGTGTGTGTGTGTGTCAGTCAGTGTCTTTTTCTACCTCCCCTGACTTCACTGATGGCATCTACTGCCAGCAGTGACATCACTGATTGCCTCTTCTGCCAGCAGTGATGTCACTTTCGTCACGGAATTTTTTTACAACAAAAGGGATTTTTCATATCAAACCTCTGCAGGTTTAGGTTAAACTAAATGACCCTTTTTCAAGAGAATATTTAAGTATTTTACTGTGTATTTTTGTCATGTTGGATGTAGCATTGGGCTTTTCTGTCGTCTGTTGTAAACCTCTGCAGGTGCCAGCAAAGATTTTTCACTTAAAAAAATATATATATATATATATATATATATATATATATATATATATATATATATATATATATATATATATATATATTAAGACCAGTATTTTAGAATCTGGGACAGATTTCTAGGCGGCCCATATGCAAGAGAAGTTCTGCAATCAAGCACCTTTTAAAAGCCTGAGTGAACCTAGTTTCACTGTGGAGAGGAGGCGTTCCCCAGGGGAATGAAGCTTGAAGAAGCTATTTCTGTGCTTACACTCTTCAGCAGAAAGCTGGGAAAGACTGTATGGGAGATTTCCAGGGCCTGGCATAAAATTAGTTCGCTTTAGACTGGTAAACCAGACCAGCAATAAGTGTGAAGTCAGTACTCTAAGAGGGAGGTATGTTTTTATTTTGATGTTTTCTTAATGGACCAGGTACCCTATTGTTTACTGACAATAAAGGGCAAAAAACAACAATATTCCTATGTCCTGACTGTGCATTATCAGTGCCAACCAATGTAAAATGAGTTGACAGAGGGAACCAAGAGAGAAAGCCTTATGGCACATTACATATTTGTAGTTTCAGCTCACTTTAATTTTTGGCAATTATAGGTGTAAAGAAAATATGGCAGATAAAACTGTTAAATGTTTTGAATTAGGAGCCCCTGTCGGGAACAAAATAATGAAAGCTTAATGTTAGACAACAGCGCACATTGAGCAGGATCCAACAAAAAATATGAGTCAATCCATTTAGTTCCTGAAAAAAATTCCACTTGCATAGCAAAGTGTTAATTTATTAGGAATTAGTTGGACTTTTAATTATCTGTGGTTTCTGTCCCACCAGCACTCAGAGAATGTACAGTACAATATGTCCCTTTAAAAAATAAAAATCGTTGTTTGCAGTTGTAGAGATCTATGCTGTTATAGGTTTGAAAATTGTTCATCTTGTTAAAAAACATGTTTTTAAAATGTGACAAATCTGAAAGTACTGTTTCTTAGATGTCACAATCAGAGAATTATTAATGTTATGAATAAAGAGTTTACTCTTAAATCAGTGCCTGCATCATTGTAGAATCTGAGGACTGGATATAATTAAGCGGTCATGATACACAATGTACTGTATATAATGACATTGTATTACAGATTCTGGAATTGTCATAAACATCCACTATGGATTCATAAGAAAGTGCAGGCTGTAAAGATACAGTAGAAGCAATATGCAGCAGGCAGTACTGCAAGGACAATGGTCTTTCTTAAAGCCCAAACATTCAAGGAACATGCCTGTTAAAAGCCACAGGCTTGGCAAAACAGAATTATGCACCACTTGACATGAGCCACAGATATTAACCTTTTTCCCTGGTTACCAGCTTTCTGTACTCTCAAAAATAGATTTTTTTGGAGACTAATCACACAACACCAAACTGATCTGTTGGAGGTTTCAGGTATACACTACCGACACACTTTATTGAAGTGTGGTCGGTACCGCAAGCCGGGAAATCTCCCGGCTTGCTAGTGGCCGCCCCTCGGCGTGCCGCGCGTCATAGACGCGCGGTCACGCGTCATCGGGAGCGTGCGCCCGCTGCACGCGTGTCCAGGGGCTCCCCGAGGGAGCCCTGGTGTCCCGCGATCGCGGGACAGCGGCAGGGGGTTCCGGGGGACCCGGCGGACCCGGCAGCGGTAGGGAGAGCGCCCCGATCGGAGGGCGCTCTTCCGCTGCTTCGGCGTGCGCCCGTCACACTCGGGCGCGCGCCAGACTACTGCTGCGGCACAGAACGGGCAAATGCTCGAATAAACTGTGCCGCAGCAGTAGGGTTTCATTCATTCTATCTTATCTCAAAGACCAGCTGAAAATATACCCAGCTGGGGGCAGTGAAGCAGTCTAGATGAAAGAAAAAGTCAATTTATTTGTATAAAACGAACACACGATACTTTAAATAAAAAAACATCTATATTATAGAAATGACTAAGATTTATTGTATTAAAATAGATGCATCTTGACATTGTTACCTTGCCACACTTAAATAGATTACCAGTAGAAAAAAAAACAACTTAAAGAATGAATAAAATATGGCCTTTTTATATGTAGTCTGACTTACTTAATCATATCTGTGGCGAGAAAAGCAATTTTTTTTAATGACTTTTCATTAAAATATTGCCTCAACCGACTTCAGGTATCCCACGTTGTCCTACGACTTTTGCAGTTTCGCTTAGTCCCCATTAGATGTCACCCTAGTGTAGCTGCAGTGACCAGTTTGGAAATATTGTTCAGTGATTCATTGCCCAAAATTTTCTTTGTGCTGTTTTGTGGTTTTCTGTAAACAATAGCATACAATGGCAAGACACAAGACATAAATGCCTCTTGTTTGTTTAATGACTGAGCTACATAAGCCACTCCTGGCAGTTTATGAATCCATATCTTGGAAGAACCAGTGACTTTAATTTTTTTTGCAATGTAAGGTTTTGCTGCCTGAGAATGATGATATCTTAAAAGAAAATGGTATCCATCATGCTTGCGGAAGAAAACACATACATTAGGGAGATACATTTAGTGGCGAACATTAAGGAGCAAACCGTTACAGATGAGATTCAGTAGAAAAGGGCATATGCAGGGAGACCTTGCTTTGTGAATGTACTATGTGTGTACTATTTACACTGCTAAATTGCCCCCCAAGCCCACCCTCTTTTGAACTCCTACCTGTAGTTGGTAGAATCTGCCTCCCCTTTTCTAAGCCCATCTTGCTTGCTGGCATCTACCACCCCCCAAATGCCCCTGTACAGTCCCTGACTGATATCACCCAGTTTCTTGGCTCAATTTCCTCTCTGAATTAGAATAGTGAGCCTCTACTGTAGTTCTTGGGGATTTCAACTTCAATTGGCTTGACCCGAAAAAACACAAAATCCAGGTACAAATAAAATCAATAACCTATCGCAACTCATTTCCAAATCCACACGGACAAACTTGAAATCGCACAACCATTCCTTGCTTGACTGGATTCTCTCCTCAAATCCCAGCAGAATCCAATCCTCTAGCATCCTTCCTGACATTTTCAGTGATCATGCAATAGTGTATTATGTAAGGAAAATTAAACTGCCCCAATCAAGCCCTAAAGTTCTCCTCACTAGAACATTTAGAAACTTTAACCCACAACAGTTTCTGGCTGACCTTACCAACTGACCTTGGCACAGAATCGACTTAATTCCCGACCCTGATTCTGCGCTCAACTATTTCCAATCCGAGTTCTTAAAACTCTGTGATTCCCATGCTCCACTATGCAGAATAAGGGTACAGAGTGCCCACCTTCCATGGGTTACACCTGACCGTATAGCCCTCTACCAGTTCAGGGATGCCTTGTGGAAAAGCTACAAACTAACTGACTCTACCAAGGATCTCAATCAATACAGATGCCTGTGGAATATGTGCACAAGGCAAACAAGGCATGCAAAAGCACAATATTACTCTGACAATCTCCACCAGAATACATCAAACCCAGCTAACTTCTTGAAGGTAATCAACAATATATTCCCGCCTTCTAACCATCAACATCCAAGTAATATCACTAAGGGTGATATTACTCTGACAAACCCCACAGACAATGCAAATGCATTCAATGATTATTTTGTGGGGTGTGCTACTAACTTATTAGCAAAAGCAACTCAAACCACTAACCTGAATCTCATCCTGGGAGTTCCCATATAGCCCCACCCCCCTCCCAACATAGCCCACAATTTTCAATTTGGCCCAGTATCCGAAGGGGAGATTACACAAGCGCTCCTCAAATTAAAACTAAGCAGCCAATGTGGACCTGACTTACTACAATCTAGGTCCTAAGACTTGGTAACCCAGCAATTGCCAAACCAATTGCTTCCACAGTCAACTCTATCCTGTCTTGAGACCATATCTCTAAGATCTGGAAAACTGCCAGAATTGTCCCAATCTTCAAATGTGGGGACAAAAACACTTTTTTTTTGTCTCAAACTACAGGCCAATCTCCCTTCTCCCAATCCTATCCAAAGTCATTGGAAAATGTGTCCACTCCCAATTAAGCGATTACTACACCAAGACAAATTTCCCTAGCCAATTCCAATCTGGCTTTCGCCCCAAACACTCTACCGTAACTACCCTGCTAAAAGTTTGCAATGAAATCCAGTGTGGAATGGAACGGGGTCAACTCACTGGTGCAATATTCCTAGATTTTGCAAAGGCTTTTGATACTGTTGATCATGCTATCCTACTTAACAAACTCCAGAGCTCTGGAATAGGGAAGCATGCTTTTAACTGGTTTCAGTCCTACCTATCAGGTAGATCCCAACATGTGTCCATCTCGTTCTCTATCTCCAACCCCCTGGATATCACCTGTGGCGTCCCGCAAGGCTCTGTTCTGGGGCCCCTACTCTTCTCAGTGTTCATCAATGATCTTCCCACAGCTTGTAACGGAGCTTCAATACACATGTATGCAGATGACACAATCCTATATTCTTACAGCCATAGCTTCTCTGACCTTCAACACATACTTCAGTCTGACTTTTTGAGACTCGAAAACTGGATTTCCCAAAACAAACTGTTTTTAAACACTGACAAGACTGTAACAATGGTATTTGGGACCAAGACTAAATTTTTAAAGCTTCTAGTGACGGAGCTCCAGATCAGAATCAACACTAACACCACCCTAACTCCTGTTACTAGTTTTAAATACCTGGGCATATGGTTGGACTCCCACTTAACATTCGGAATGCACATTGATACCCTGACATCCAAAACCTATGCCAAACTAGGTGTACTTTACAGGAACAAATCCTCCCTAAGCCTGCTGGTCAGAAAGCGTATCACACAGCAGATGCTAATGCCAATTATAGACTATGGAGACATAGTATATGGCTCGGCACCACATACCCACCTTAGCCAACTTGACACCATCTGCAATTCAATTTGTCGTTTTGTTCTCCAATGCAATTACAACACACATCACTGCGAAATGCTCAAAGAACTAGATTGGTCATCACTCGAGTCTAAGCGCAAAGTTCACCTTTCTTTTCTTGCTTTCAAATACTTTCTGGGCAAGCTACCCATCTATCTGAATGAGCTCCTCACCCCTACCACATGCAGCACTTATCATCTGAGATCAGACTCCAAAAGACTGTTCATGGCTCCAAGGCTCAACAAAGTATCCGGCCGCTCCTCCTCTTACCGTGCACCCCAAAACTGGAACAACCTACCGGAGACTCTCACATCCACCGCCAGTTTAAGTTCTTTCAAAACTAAGGCTGTCTCACATTTTAATCTGGTCTGTAACTGTTACATAAGCCTATAATATACATCTTCTCTAACTGTGCATGCAATGTATTGTATATAATGTATACCCTGTTCATTTATGTAACTGTATTTGTAACCAAGTTTTTTTTGTCATATTAACTATGTCCAGGACATACTTGAAAACGAGAGGTAACTCTCAATGTATTACTTCCTGGTAAAACATTTTATAAATAAATGTGCACGGAAATACAATATATCAACTAATAGTGCTGTGCTTCAATACATAGGTATAATTTTACTAAAGAACATTAGGCTATTTACATAACATTAATATAAGTTAATACACGCACTAACTCATGCCATATTTTAAAAAAATGATGTTTCGTTGTTCATGTTTTCCTTCTGCAAAAGATTGGTGTTAGAATTTTGTGGCAGGTACTGTATTTAAAGAGCCAATTATGACCAGAATGATATGCATGTGATATTTACTAAGCAACGCTTTGGTTAAGCCAAGGAAATAATTGTATATTAATTAAGTTCATCCAAAATGAAATGTTAAGCATCAATTATCTGGATAAGGCCATCATGCAGCATAGCATTTCTGGGGGCAAGATGAATGCTCCAGTAGAGAGCAAGAGCATGATAGAGTGAGGAAAAAGGAGATAGAGTGCTAGTACTGAATGTCTTTAGGGCTAGACAGATGCAGCTGGGACTCAAGGAAAAGGAAGTATTTGGGCTATTTTAGATTGAGCATATAAACCATATGAGCTCTTTATGAGCTACAACTGAAAGCTGATTTGGATCCTACAATAATCAGCAATAATGCAGTTCCTGGAGTTTGAAACTACTGTGATTTTTACATTATTTAGCCACTGAGTCTTCTCAAAGTACTGTGGCTGCAACTGGTAAAATTTGGCAATCTGCATACCTTGAAATGTTTCCGTCCATTTCTGCAATTAATGAAAATGCATACTGGGAAATATTTATATTTCCCAAGGGAGAGGACAACATGGCAGAAGTTCATAGGAGAGTTATGTTGGATTCTGTTGGATTGCTGAAAACACAGGGATGGAGGGATAGATTGCACATATGTTGCTATTGCACCTACTAGTGACAGGGAACATGATTTTTATAGTAGAGAACGCAAGTATTCCCTCAATGTAAAGGTAGTTTCTGAAGGTAGTTTCTGATGCAACAATGTAAATATTGAATGTGGTTGCTGGCTTGTCAGTCTCTTGCAATGACGCCCATATTCTGCCGAACTCAGTCCACTGTCACTTTGAGAAAGGGAGATATGATGAGTGTTGACTGTAGGGTTAGTTTAGCCATGTGTGTTTGTAATTTAATCTTATGTAGCGCACTTTCCCCCAGCCCATGGTAGATATGGCAGCTACGGTATGTGTGGTGCTTTACCTGCAGCTCACAGGAGGTGTGAACATCTACTGCTGGGAGCCTGTGGTGTACCTGATCCGTTGGTTGACAGCGCCTCCACCTGCGTGGGATCATACAGTGTAGGACAATAAGAAATACACCCTGGTATGATATTACAGGTTTACTGAACATACGTGACTAATAATAATAATACAGAACCACTCAGAACTTGCAGGGCTGTACCCCTTCACCATGCCCCCAACACCATGTCCACAACCTGGTGGGGTTTACCCCAAAGGGGTTAGGTGCCCCAGGGCACATAACCTAACTGGTGTCCACAGGAACTAACCCACCCAAATGTGTGAGACAGCGCTGCCCCACTAGAACAGAAGTGTATAGTTGATGCACATGATGAGGTGAGGTACCTACCGGGTGCTCCCAGCACCCGGGCGCGCCATTGCAAAAGATGGGATCCAAGGATCCAATGACGTTAACCACGAAGCCTCCACCTCTACGTTGGGTGGTGTCCTGCATGGACAGTGCCACCATGCAGAGTGTCTCTGTGGTGTAGATGGTGATCTGGTCCCAGACCACTGGATGCCAGGATGCAGCCACGTCCTGGCTGTGTCCCTCACACATGCTACAGGGGCAGTGTCCCTATCTCATGGGCCTGTCCCTGCAGCAACCACAAACTGAGGGGTGTCTGGGCCTAGCTGGGGCCTAACAGGGGGTCTCTGGCCTAGTGCATGTGCCACAGACACCTGAACTTACAACCTACCCTGACCTTGTCTCAGCTCTGACTGGTGTGGCTGCAGCACACGAAAAGTATCAATCTTCCCTTCCAGGGGATGCTGCAGCTCTATTTGCCCAGCACTCACCGAATGCACACGTACTCTGTCGCGGGCACCCGCATGCTCCCGCACCTCCCTCCCCCCCCCCAAAGGTAAGTGGAGCCAAGGGGGACCCAGGCCACACTTACATATATGTATGACGTTTCTCATTTATATTCTCTCTTTGTAGGTGATGCAGAATATGGCGTTGTGCTACAGTATTGCCCTGCAACAGTAATATCATTGTTGCTTGTTGCACAACATAGCAGTGAAACATAATATGCAATGGCACAGAGCATGGAATCTTGAGGAAGAGTCATATTCGGAATAGACTCATAGATAAAATATTTGTGTCAATGTGTGTGTATAATTGGGTCAATGTGCATATTAAAAGAAAGAGAGGAAACTATAAATCTGCTGAACAGATCAACAGTCAGAGTGCTACTTCACATTCAATTGACTGGATGTTTAACAGAATGCCACTATTAAAATAAACATGTGGTTTGAAAATAACAAAAACATTAAACATTAAAATAACAAAAACATTTAACATTAAAATAACAAAACTGAAACGATAATGATCAATTATGATTTTTCGTTTTTTAGGATATGGAGTTTTGGCAGCAGATAGGCCACCCCTTTGCATTCTTAACCGACACGTGGCCACTACTGCTGGGAACTACAATGGGGGACAACGTACTGTAGGTTTCAGTGAAAGATGATTCTTATTCCAAAATCCCATGTTTAAAACTCATTCCAGGGCTGAAGTGTCGCCATTGGAAGAACAGTGCTCCACGGGGACTATAGCCCCATAATACATAGGGGCGGGTAGTCAGGTGCACCAGATGGGCAAATAGAGCTGCAGCATCCCCTGGAAGGGAAGTTTGATACTTTTCGTGTGCTGCAGCCACACCAGTCAGAGCTGAGACAAGGTCAGGGTAGGTTGTATGTTCAGGTGTCTGTGGCACCTGCACTAGGCCAGAGACCCCCTGTTAGGCCCCAGCTAGGCCCAGACACCCCTCAGTTTGTGGTTGCTGCAGGGACAGCAAGGGCCGCCATTTTGGAAATGCTCGTGCATGCGCAGTAGCGATCGGGAGTTGCGGCGGCCATTGTTAAGTCGCGCAGGCACAGTTGCGGTGGCGCACGCAGCCGTCATTGTACAGGGATCTGTAAGGGACTACAGCCCCCAGAAGGCTTAGGGGCATGGAGACACATGACATCAGGGAGCCAATGGCGCGACTGGATTTCCCTGCAGACAGAAAGATACATTTTCGCGCGCTGAGCCCAGGCAGTTCAGTTGGAGCTGGGAGCAGGTTAGGGGAGGTTGTAGGTGCAGGGAGCAGTAGCCCCGGTACTAGGCCAGTTTACCCCCATAGGCCCCAGATAGTTCAAATAAAGGTTAAGACTGTTTTGGTTACCCCTGAGCCGTGTATAAGGGTCCAAGAGAATTAGCTATTGAGCCCAGTAACATTGTATCTTTCCAATGTATTGTATGTAATAAAAGTATTTTTTGTGTGTTCCCCTTTCCGGGCATGCAGTCAAGCAGGGATTGCTAGGGTATGAGTTTCAAGGGAGGGTTTGCGGTGGAACCGTTGACAGAATTTGCCTAGGAGATTGGGGTCCGGAGTTGTCAGTTCTCCTATAAAAAAACGGGAATGATGAATGACTCTCAGATACATGTAGGCACATTGTCCGGCAATACTTCCCCTTGAAAACTCAAGCGCAACTCACCACTAGGGTATCCTGTTTCAGCATAGCACAGAAAGGTGATGAGGCACAGGGATGTATAAGTATCCCTGTTGCTGAGGGAATCCCTAGGTTAAAGGGGTACCCCAGCTAGTGCCAAGGTGACCCAGAAACAGTGTAGGGTTTGTGGGTGCACCAACCGTATATAAGATAATATAGCTGACGTTAGTATAAATTAAATCAGCCATCTCCGAGGGTGGCTACAAGTCTACAAGTTTTGCCAGCAGGAAGACCAGCGGATGGGCAGCGATGTTTAGCTCTGTTATATCACATAATATTTTAGACTATTAACCAACATTTTTGAATGTCAGGGCAAGTCCACTAAATGTGTACTGATCCCCCTTTTGTCCACAACCCCTCCAACACAAATCGGACGCCTCTGGGTAAATCTGCCTCAGTCTGCTGGGTGTCAGATACCACTGAAATAAAATGTAATATATATTCTCTTTAGTTGGCATCTAGCAAATTTAGCAAATGCAAGTTTTTGCTGCAAATTCCCAAATATCCTCCCAGTCATCCCTGTTAATTTCTATATTAAGTTCTTCAGCATATATTGAGCATATAATTGTGGTCTGGGGTATTTATTGATGATTCCATTCCCAAATATACTGTATCCTCATGATCAATCCCTTCAATAGGTACCCCTCTACAGTATGACTCAAAACTTAAGAGTTCAGGGAAGACAAGATTCTGGGAAATTTTATAAAGAAAATGCCTAATTTGAAGGAATTTGAACAAATGAAGGTCAGGAGCCCCATATTCACTTTGAAGTTCTTGGAAGTTAATATCTTCCCTTTAACAATTACACCTGCTATTATCTTGATATTTTTAGTTTGGAATTGATCAAATTGTTTTGGGTCACAACCTGGGGAAAAAATTTGGTTATTAAAGAGAAGGGTTAGTTGGGACGGGGAGGCCGTAAGCTTAAATTTCATTTTGGTTTTATTCTTAGTATTCCAAGTGCACCACATCGGTCCCAATGTGAACATCTTGGCATTAGGTTCCCGGACCTTAGGACCCCAAAGAGGCATAGGCAGAGAGGAAGCGCTGGACTGGGAAGGTCTGAAAATAGTAAAGAAGTCTAAGAAGTATATTTATCTTAACTGACACTACTCTCCCAATCCACGATATCTGTAATTTATCCCATATTCGCAAGTCCTTTTTTGATTCTGTCAAATAGTGCGAGGTAGTTGCATTGGTACAGAGAGCCCAAAAATCTGGCAATTTTAACTCCCAGGAATTTAATATGGGAGGAGCACCATCTATAATTAAAATTTAGTTGCAATAGCTTCATTTCTAGTGCTGAAATGGTTAAATTTAGGGTCTCTGATTTATTATTATTAATTTTATAGCCCGATATTTTGCCAGATTTCGTTAGAATGTATTGGAGGTTGGGCAAAGACGTTTGACGGTTGGCAATTATTAATATTAGCAGAATAGAAAGATCGATGTGACTGCTGCTAAAAGTGAAAAAATGTTGGAAACTCATCACCTGATTTAGAAGTTAAAATCCATTTACTGTATTCAGCTACATAAAAACGTACAAAGATAGGACATTACTCGTCCTCCCACTCGTTTTACGCCCACCGTGGTGCTTTTTCAAGGAGTATGCAGTTAGGAGATGAAGGTGCAATATATACCTCCCCCACAGAGACAGAACAGCTGATGTCAATTAACATATAATAACATATAGAGGGAAACAGGTGAACAGATAATATGTTTGACAACAAACTGGATAAAAGAAAGAGAAAGGGAAAAAAGAATAAGAAAATAAATCCATCTGATATTGATATAGTAAATAAGGTAATATAATGATAGAAAATTAAATATAGAGATACAGTAAATAAACAAACAAATAACAAAACATAAAAAAAATTGAATTAATTGTTTTGTAAAATAGTAAATGTTAAGCAAACATGCATCATGTTCTATCTTTGTCCGTTTTTATGCAGCTGAATAAATGAATTTTAACTTCTAAATCAGTCGGTGAGTTTCCAATATTTTTTCACTTGGAGCGGCAGTCACATTGATCATTCTTTTCTGCTGAATCTACTCTGATCGACGGATGCCACCGGGAGTATTGGAAGGTGAGTTTTGACTCATTCAGAGTTGCAGGGCGGAAGGAGAGGCGTGGAGGTGTTCCCTAGTGAGTGCGTGACTCCACACCACAACCGGCCAGGAGAGATAGGGTAAGAGGACTGTCATAGCATCTATAGGGGTACACGTATTAGTGGGGATCACCCGCTCTGTGTAAGCACCCTGCTACATTTGCACTATCATTACCCCCCAAATTATGTCTCTCCATCTCCTAGCACTGGATACATTACTTCCACAACCCGGAACAAGCTCCAGCTTTGGAAGAACCTGACGAAGCATCACTGCGAAATGCGTAGTTCCCTGCTGGAGCTCATTGAGAGAGGGACCCAGGCAGCCGCCGGACATCCGGTTCAGATCCTCCCTCCAGGTCCTGCTGTCGGATGCGTTAGCGGGAGTGCAAGCGGAAGAAGAGGTCTTTCCGGATAGCCTCGCGGCTGACGCTGGGCAGTTTTACCTGTGTGTGAGTGTATTTACTGTTTTTATCTTTGAATACTGTTATCAATAAACTTTATCAGCGACTAATCCAGACTTTGCCCATCCTTTTGGCTTATGGGCATCTGGGAGAGGAGCCACTCATACACTACACCTATTGGGACAGAATACTAAGACGCATCTGCTCCATCGGAGACTGATGACAACACCCACTGAGGGAACGAACTCACATATGGCCGTGTGAGTTTTTACTATTATTTCTCCGCTTTAGGAGTTTCATTCACCCACCAAATCCTTCGCTGAGGGTGAAGTCTCACACAAGCCCGTGTGAGTCGTTGAAACTTACATTTTATGTTTCATTTACTGTTTTATTTTAGTGCCATTCATCACAATCCCCCCCCCTTTCCCCTTCCCCTCCCCCATCACCTATCCCCTCCTTGCATCAACACCGTCTTATGCACTAATATTGTGTATTATATCATCTTTTATCATTTCTTGAGTTCCACGAGTTTGCGCTGACCATCACCTTACTCCAATTGCCGTTATAAGAAGATCCTGGGATTTGTCTTTTTCAAGGTCAAGCTGCAGCAAAACCAACAAGGGTCAGTATACAATTTTTTAATATTTTTCATCATTTTAGGCACAGTCATTTATGTCCATAGGCGTCCAACAACTATAAGCCATATATAACAGGGAGCGCCCCAGTTCCACACTCTGCTAGTTGATCTCAATAATATCAAGGTTGTTTCCCGGGAGTTTAACTAGGTCTGTGGGATTTTGATAGAGTGCACTAACACCCTCTAGGAAAGGCCCCCAAATCCAAACCTCTGCATTGTTTTGTCTAAAAACACCCAATCTATCCTGTCGAATGCCTTCTCAGCGTCAAGGTTTAACAGGAAAGCATTGGTGTCAATGAGGTGCACGTGGTCTATAATATCTATAATCTTCAGCGTATTGTCTGAGGCTTGTCTCCCCAAGACAAATCCCACCTGTTAGGCTCTCAGGAGTCTGAGCTTCCGCCGGTGTTAGTGGCGATAAACCGGACAGTTTTCAGATCATTAGCTAATACTCTTTGGTGCAGAGCCTCCATCCAACAGGGCCTATCAGGGATAGGTGCAGTCTCTGCATGAAACCTCTTTCTCTCTCCCTAAAAGACTGCATCCTCAGACAGGAGTAAAACATAACTGGTGGTCTTTTTTCTGGTCACCCAGCCTACATCACTGCACACTAACATAATACTATAAACCTATTCTTCTGTGGTCCCTGGAGCCAACCCCTGGAGCTTGAGGCCCCAAGAGTCTCTCCCTGTCTCCCATACACCCTGTTGGAGTATGGGGTAGTTTCATCCACTCCACAGCGGGAGGAAAAGCCTGAAACCAGGTCCCTGGCTCAGCATATAACTCACAAACCCCAGTCCCCCTGAGGGGAGATGGTATAGCATTCCTCTCTCTCTGAAGAGAGAAAACAGAACAGACTGAATTTAGGCTGCAGCCCCTTTTTGTTACCGGGGGAGAGTCCAAAGTCTTAGCCCCGATAGTGGGCAGTACCTATACCTTGGCCCACCCTGTCACTCTAGGGAGCTGTTTACTGTAGCAAGGACATAGATTAACCCTAACATTGCCTGTGCTGGTACTAGGACTTGTGTTAGGCAGGGAAATTAGTAGCCCAGTGGATATCTAGCTACACAAGTCTAACTACACATAGACAATAAAACATTTAACATATACAGATGCAGCGGCCGTTATTCGAACAAATCACGAAGCCGTTTTCATGTGCGCTGCTATACTCCACACGGCATTAACATGGCCAATCGCCCTAGGCACACATGTTTATCGCAGTTGCTTTGTTTGAATTTCATGGATTCTTTGTGTGCAATGAAATTAATGCATTGTAATGTGTACAGTACTGTGTTACTGTGTCAATTTCAGGTGTTTAAAAACCAGAACACTAAAATGCCATTTACTGCACTCGCCTGCACTTATGTCTAAAGGTGGTACGGTTGGAAGAAATCACGCGCCATGACCTTGGTATTCCGAGGTATACAACGCGTGAAGTGTTCGAATAATGGCCGCTGCATCTGTATTAAGCAATGAACAATAAACAATAGAAGAGCCAATAGGGGAATCTGAGGCTCCCACCGGGTCCTCGACATAGCTAGGGAAGTTTGCAACATTTTTTTTTGCTAACTACATTTTTATATAAACTATGAGTGCTGAACTAGAGTCTTAACTCTTTCTGTCTCCGTGGTAGTACGCTTATTTATAGAAAATGTTAGAGGTCAAACCTGTGGTTGAAGGATACTTTGAGGTCCTGGCACAGTCTTGGGGAAGGCCTCGGAGAAAATATCCTCTCAACTTGGGGGAAAATTCGGCCCCACAGCCAAGCAGGTTTTTGGCTTGCCAGTCTTTCCGAGGAACGAGGGGAACCCGCATTGTGGCCTATCCTCTCTCATCTTTCGGGATCCTTCTTTCGGGTCAGAAATGGATATGCCCAGAGATCTAAGAAACTGGTTTCCTCTGGGTATCTGATGGTCAGATATTTTCCATTTTTTATTATGACCAGCTTAAATGGAAATCCCAACCTATATCGGAGGCCCTTATCTTTCTGTAGTAAAGTAAGGGGCCTCATCTCACGTCTTCTGTTAATCGTGAATTTAGACACGTCATTAAAGTTTTGGAGGGATTCATTTCAAATGGGACATCTCCCTTTCTCTGCTGGCAGATATAATCTTCCCTTTGGTTGATTGATAGTGACATTTCACTATAACGTCCCTTTGCCGTTTAGGGTCTTCGGATCTGGGGCCCAGGGCACAGTGAGCTCAATCAGTTTCAAGCTCATGTTCTTTCAGATCAGGGACCATTGAGATGAAGCACTTATTAAGATATATTCAGAGTTCTCCGTCAGGACTGCCTCAGGGATATTTCCTTAAAGAGTTTATCTCACGACCCAGCCGCATTATTTCATCATCTGCTGCTGATTGCTGCAGGAGGGCCTCCTCCATTTTGTTTTCCAACTCCTCTGTTCTTTGGGACATGGAATTCATTTCTGTTTTGAGCTCACTGATAGCATTTTTCAGGTCATCCTGGAACCTTTGTGCATTTTTACGAATAGATCCTCCATATATTGTTTAGTTAGTTCTTCACCTTCTGTATCTACTGTATGTGTGCCTGCTCTCGGTCATTGTCGGGAGGCGCACGTATTCCGCCGCCATCTTGGGTTTCAGTACTCAGACCCGCGGAGCCCTGAGTTCGCCCAAAATAACGGGATACATCCTGAGTTGTTTGTTTTTTAAGTTTCTCAGTCATTGCTGGACTTCCTAGGTGACAGCCGTGCCCAAAAAGTTAAAATGTTATGATAGGAAAAAGTCTTCTTTATCTAAATCATCTCAGTACCTTTTAATGAGCTGATTCACCCTAATAAAGTCTTGTAATTGACATGTCTGAACTCTAGCCAACACAGTTCAAATATAAAATTGAGCTTGACAGACTTTACTTTCACTTTTTTATAGCTTGATCGTTGTATCCAATTTAATGCTTGTCAGAAGAGCAGGTGTTACTTTGGCTGTTAAACAGATATAAAATATTTCCATATTCTGGCACTCTCTGCTTTTTGTGTGGGTGAATGTCTCTCAGAACATGAATGTATGCTGAGCTTCTAAAAAAATTGATTATGCCGGGCAATAAAAACATATTAAATCATTTTGTAGGCTAAATGTGCCTTCAATAGGTCAAGTAGCAAGTGATTCATTATTCTTGTGAAGTCAAATACAGTACAAATCTGAACAAATATGTGAATTTAAGGAAAAGAAATGCTGAAATGGGCAAAAGTATTCTTTCATGAAAACCCTTCTCAAACTTCAGTGAGTTCAAAAAGAGTCATTTCTCTGCATCATGTCTGGGTTTAACAGATAGACTATATTAAAGGTTTTAGCCTACATTTGATGTGTTGAGAAGTTCAAAGTTCTACTAGCTGTTTTGGTCCTGGAGAAATGCAAATTCATTGTAGGTTTCTACATAAATATACAAGGCTTTTTAAACCTCATAGCATTCTTATTTTTCTTCTTCACGGGTACACTATAATTCCATATATAAAGAATTCTGAATTTTGTCCGCTAAAGGTTATCACAAACTACAGTATAACAAATCTGCATGTGTGGGAAAGTAATGATTCCAGTTCTGACTTCTCCTCTGACTTGCTGCAGAAGGCTGATCAATTACAATTGAATCCTTGTTAAAACATCTCTGGTGTTCCTCAGTCTGATAGCTACAGATGTAGCAAGACTTACTTGACTGTCTTCGGTGCTGCGATTTTGTGTGGCTGGAATATGGGTGTATTGTGTCCAGCATGGTTCCCTGCTTCTGGATTGGACCCCCACTGAATTAATCCTACTGGCCAGACACCAGTCTGTAAGAGCTGCGCAAAGAACAACAGTCCATCTCTGTGTCTTCCAGCGCAACTCTAACAGAAGTTATCATGCTTTCAACAGAGCCTCGATACTGGCACCCCCTATGGAAGTTTGAACCTCTGGAAGCAGGGGTCCCCGGAGCTGAAATTAATGGGGTTCCGCTGAGGAGTTCCTCTGCTCCAAACCTATGTACAAAAATAATAATAAAAAGCGCATTAACTGCTGCAAGAGCTGCTCAGGGAGACACAAAGAGAGACTGCTTCTCTCTGCTCTCTCTGTGTAGCACTTACAGACTGGTGGCTGGCTTTTCTTTTGAAAGGTGGATAGTGGTATTTATCTCCCCAGCACCTGGCCCATTGAGTAAATGATTAATGCTCTGGGGTTCCATTAAAAAGCATGGATCCCCACAGCGATAATCCTTCTTGGCTCCAAGTCTTACTGTCGTTGTGGTCACGATCGGGACACATTTGGGCAGCAAAAATGACGCGGGTGTCCACATTTTCTCTTTGGCTACAACGAAATTAAGTCTTGCTACATCTGTAGCTGATTCAGCAGGCTTAAAAAAGGGAAATGTGCTTATAGCGCTAATGCAATACTTGATAATTAGTGTGATTTAAACACTAAAGGTGAATACCAATAAATCTTATATTATATAAGATAGGCTGCCAGGAAACAACACCCAATCAGATCATAAACAGCACAAAAACAAAAGATAATCTAGTGCCAAAAATAAGTCCAAACAACAAATAGATTAATCTGACCATACATAATGTCCAGTCCTGTTGACCTGATGATCCTTCAGATGTATCTTGAAGGTGTAACAAGCAGGGTTCAAAAAGGCATTGTGGATAGTCTCTGTCCTAATAGCAGGTCTCAATGCAGGGTGTCCGTGATATTATCTCCAGAGTGTTGGTACTGCTGCATGTACCACCTCTCCGGTTTAACCACTGCAGATCTCACTGCCTCAGCAGACATGTCCTGAGGAAGTGAATCTTTTATGAAACGCGTAGGGTGATTTTTGGGAGTTGAGACGGATCTGCAGTATACCGAGCAGAACAGTGCTGTGCCAAGCGGAGAGTTAGAGTGACTTCCATGTATGCGTGCACAGCCTGGGAAGCACACAAGGAAAGTGTTTGGGACTGTATGCACACAGTGGTTGTGCAAGTGAATCTCTGCCGAGGCGTGAGATCTGCAGCGGTGAAACCAGAGCGGTGGTTCATGCAGAAGTACCAACACTCTGGAGATAATATCACGGACACCCTGCGTTCAGACCTGCTATTAGGACAAAGACTATCCACATGCCTTTTTGAACCCTGCTTGTTACAACCTTCAAGATACATCTGAAGGATCATCAGGTCAACAGGACTGGACATTACGTATGGTCAGATTAATCTATTTGTTGTTTGGACTTATTTTTGGCACCGGATTATCTTTTGTTTTTTATTCAGAAAGCTGTTTCAATATTGCTCTAACCTGCCTCACTGCTCATTATAAGGTGCAGGTGTTTATCACCAGTATCTGCCATCTCCCACTTTAGCCTTTATGGACTAAGAGCTTTTCTGCTAGTGCTGTGTACTATTAGTCTCACCAACTGGATTCCAATGGCCCAGGACTCCAGCCTTGACCTGGCCCTGGCAGAGTTGACAGGCATGGAGGTGCTGGAGTTGTTGAGTGGGTATGGCCAGGAGTTGCTGTGTGGGCAGAAAGGGAGTTTGACAGCTGGATTTGTTGAAGCCATTGTTCCTCAAAGCTTTTTTTCTGCCATACATGCTGACTCTGCAATTCAACATGTGGGAGGTGGAGGAGGAATCACTAATCTTGTGCGAAACACAGATGTCCCATGTGAGACCATGAGATCTTACAGATCACTTTGATGTATCAGGATGTGTGTGTGTGTGTGTGTGTGTGTGTGTGTGTGTGTGTGTGTGTGTGTGTGTGTGTGTGTGTGTGTGTATATATATATTTCCCCTTTCCTTCAAATCCTTATCTCACTCATCAAGGTGGCAATGGGTGCTCAAAAATATGTACTGTATAGTGGCACTTGTGCTGGTAGATTCAACTATACTATGAAACCTTAAACAATATACTGTACTCAGTTAAAGGGAGAAAGTTACTTACCAACATGCAAATGAGGCCAGCATGGCAAGTAAGGCATCAACCCCCAAATACAATATGGAAGACACCGTAAAGCAATGGCCCTCATTTTCCGGAGGCCGAATCGTCTTTGGCTTGACAGATTTCAGTAAGAAGACATAGAGGCAGAGTGTTCTAAAAATCCCCAAAGGTTAATTAGAAGCTATCATTCAAACATAAATCTGGTTACATTCAAATGCCTGACTCTCTTCAGTGAAGCAGGACTGCAAGAACTGGCAAATGAGCTTGAAAACTTTAATGGAACATTGTTGGTGTTAGGGAAGTAAGAAGAAAGGATGAAGGCCAAATTAAGCTCAAAAGCAGAGACCGATTCCATAAAAGGTACAGACGTATTGTTACTCTCACTCACTATGGCCAGGATCTCTCCAGCTGGCAGCAATTCTTGCCTCTTGCTGTTTTTGCTTCTGTTGTTAAATGGCACTCAAACCTACAGACGTAGCAGGAGTTATTGCACCCGCTGGCACATTATCCCAATTTTGACATTAGGCCCACCCTTCTTCACAAACTGCTAATTCATTTACAATGGTAGTTGCTCCCGCTGGCGTGTTGTTCATCCTGTTGCAATGTGGAACCATGCTCCTGCCATTGATTGGATCGCTGGGGGGGAGTGTCTTGGGTAGGGATGCAGTCAGTAGCACTCATTTGCCGCACCCAAGAAATGCGTACTCTTGGGGATATTTTGGGGAGCATTACAATAAGTAGCATACCAACAGGTATAGATGCAAGCTTTTTTCTTCCACAAACGTTTCCGTCCTATACCAGTGGACCTTTTCCAAGGCTCTTTTAAGACCTTGAAAAAGGTGAGTTTGTATAGACCCAACATATTGGTAAAATAAAACAGCACATATCAACACCTGCAAAAGTTATACAGATCTAGCCAACGTTATTGCACCCATTATCATGTGATAAAGCACTAAATTGCACGTTTTATAACTCACACCTCAATTGTATTGCATTGCAAATAGCAAAATATTATGTTAAAACTAGCAGCAGTGAAATGTGATATTGTACGACAATGGATGTTATACCATTGGCAAAGATCTGTACTTCTAATGGTTCTTCAGATTGACACTGCACAGGGTTATTGAGTGAGCACCCCGTAATTAAAAATGTTTTTTTTTATATACTTAAATCAAATAAGCTTTATTGGCATGACGAAAGAACATTTCAGTATTGCCAAAGCATGAATAATAGGGGGTAGGATACAATGATTACACAGTACAAGGGTAACAGTTACACATATGGATGTGGGGGTTAGTGGGCATCTCTCAGCCTGTCAAAGGTGCTATATAGTGTACAGCCAATTCTGCTGTAGTTTTATCTTCTCCAAGGAGGATCGCTATTTTTTGGGTTATCTTCAATATTATTAAAGTTCTGGATAAGAGCTCTGAGTTTCTCCAGGTGGGCACACTTCACTTCAGAGTATTGTGTACAGCACAGCAGGAAGTGTGTTTAATCATCTAAATCATTTAAATTTCTGTAAGTTTGCTAGAACAACATACTTGCTTTTAGATTTTGTAAGCACATACAACAATTTAAAAATATGATATTTATATTTCTTTGGTGTTGGGAAGTAAAAGTAACAAGGGCTGACAGACAATAATTTATTTCTAGAAATAAATGGTTTGCTTGATTTACGGAGGGCAAAGTCCCCATCTTTCAATGATACTACCATATTTGTGAGTAAAAATTGTTTTTGAAGTGATTTTGTGAAAATTAATTCTATATACACGTTGCATATTGTATTTATGTATTTATTTAAACACTTCTATGCTACAAGATTCCACATACATTTTTAAATTTCTATAAATAGGGGATCAAATTTGATTTACTTTGGTAATGTCACTTTAGAGTACCTCCATATTTTAAAGCTAAAACTCTGCTTTGGACAGCCTATCAGAATATGCTCCCACCCTAAAACAGAAGAATAAAACGAATAAAACAATTTTCATTGTATCTCTCACAGAAAGGGACAACCAACATGGCCAGCCTTTGCATCACAGTTCAAAGTGATGCATCCCAGAATTCCTCTGATTATCTTATTTTATATAATACAATATAAGTTGTGTTTACAGTAGGTGCATCATTGTTTGTTACTGTTATTACAGTAAATAGTGTGACATCAAAATCTGTCTAATGGTACTTTGGGGTTCATCACCCTCTTCTCACATAAACATATTGAATTGAGAAGGAGTGGCTCAGTGAGTAATGACACTGACTGACACTGAGATTGGCTCAGGGGAGCCTGGTTCAATTCCCGGTGTCGGCTCCTTGTGACCTTGGGCAAGTCACTTTATCTCCCTGTGCCTCAGGCACCAAAAACATAGATTGTAAGCTCTACGGGGCAGGGACCTGTGCCTGCAAAATGTCTCTGTAAAAGCGCTGCGTACAATTAGCAGCGCTATTCAAGAACATGCTAAAAAAAAAAAAAGAATAAAACAAACAAAAAAATTTATTATATGTTATATTTTCTAAAGCTTGATATAATGATGATTCATTTGGTGTGTATTATGGCCCATCCACACAAAATGTGGATATCTATATTACTTACTGCATTGCAAAGTTTAAAATAATACTATTAATTTTCTATATCAATTAGGGCCTTATTCTATAGAGTCCAATGAGGCATCACGGTAGAGATGTAAAAAAATTTTTTTGGCGAATTTGGAACCGCTTCGAATGAGACAGAGACTTCTAATTTTATGAGCAGTTGACATATATATATATATATATTGTGACAGAAACCATGGGATGGTAATAAATTCCATATATAGGGCTCCCAGGATACTGAACAGTTTCTGTCCTGTTTAGGCTGAACAAGTGCAGCCTCATATACATGCACTCTATCCCACAGTTTGGCAAGTGCTGGAACTGAGGGATGAGCGATCCAGACCAGAGTTTGTCTGCTGCCTGATTTCTGTCACCTGTCATGCTAATTAGAAATCAGGTACTTAAGACCTATTTCCTGGTTCCTCTTCCTCTCCCCAAGAGCCTGTAGGCAGGAAGGCTGCTGAAAGCAGAGAGAGGAAAGGCTTCTCCCCAAACAGGTTAAAACCTTCTGTTCTTTTGTCAAAGACTGTGAAGTTACTTATTTTGTTGGTGGAAGTGGAAAAGCCACTTCAACCCTGAGTTAGGGAATATTTAAGTTAAGTTATCGCTCAGGTGAGCAGCTTTTTGTTTTGCTTGTGATTCTATTGTATGCACTGTGGCAGTCTCGGTGCCTGGGACTGAATAAACCAGGAATACCCTGTTTAAAGGAACAGCACGTGACGCCTCGTCATTTAACCTACCCTAAAAGACCGTGTTCTAACAGTCCCAGACGGACGGCAGAGCCCCGGAGTGAGCCGATTGTCACAATATATATATATATATATATCACCTCAAGCATCCCGCCAAATAAATAACGGAGACGTTCCTATGCTGAAAAAGGAGAGCCCCTGAGGTAATGGCTATCTAAACATAGGTAGATCTTTTGATCCACTACTACAGGTATATGCACTCATTTTGGTGCTACATGACGATATACAAAAAATGGAACAGGTACAAAAATATTCACTGTTTCATCTGCCAGAGTGCCAGACACATACTGAATTGAATTACTTTATTTTGTAATAAATAAAGCTCTACAAACTGCAGGAAGCTACAATATTCCATTTGCTTCCCACAACACACAGTGTTATTGGGTTGACAAGTATAAGGCACCTTAGGAATGGGGTGTGGTGTCAGAACAAACAGGAACAGAAATTCAACCCACACAGTCTCTATTATTCAGAACAGCTCTAGCAGTGTGAGCTAAACTAGCCGAAGGGCTACAGTACAGACTGTCTACTAGCAGGATATCTCTAAGGGATATCTATTTTGTTGATTGTATTTGTAACCTTGAAAGCATTTCAAGCACAAAGTAATAATATGTGCTGAGGTCTATGAGTAACTGATGCTAGGTGACATTAAATAAATAATGAACAGCACATGAGCAACCTCACATGACTGGGTTAGAAAAAAATGGATGCCACCTTTGCTGCTCTAGGGATTACCCAGTTATAAGTGCAGCAAGCACTATTATTATTTGTAGACACATTTTCTTGTTACTATCTGGATGTTTCTCATTTTCATCTTATTAGACCAGATCTGTGCAATCTCAGTTATATAGATTGTACAGCTGACTTTAGATCCCTTCTACTGTATCTACCTAGCTATTTAAGCAGATAGGGTCTGTTTCAACGTGATTGCACCTCTGAAGAAGCCAACGTGTGATTGCGTGCATTTTGATTTTCAATCCGCATTATCAAACAATTTCTAAAACAGGAGATTTTTGTTCTGTAATTAGAAATATACAGGCCTCTTTCATTGCTTTTTAATTTAATTAATAGCTGCCAGGGAGCAGTATCATATCAGACAGATGCAGCAGCCATTATTCTAAGGCATCACAGCGTCGTTTTCATGTGCGCTGCTGCACTCCACGTGGTATTCACGTCGCATTCCCGTGTTCACACCGCCCTCACACCGCCAGGTTTACCGTTGTTGATCTGTTTTAATTTAATGGTTTCTGATTTCTTTGGGTGCAATTCTTCGCGTATTCGCCAGGTGGCAGAAATGAATTATCAAATGTAGGCACTTCATAATAAAAACTCATAAAACTCAAAGCTGTGTGCTATTTCCTACATTACTACACATTACTTACAGAATTGCTGACTGGACTGAGTACCATGTGTACACTGTACATGGATAAAAACCTGACTTTAGTTATTCATTTTTAATATTTTCTGCAATTAATGCTTCAGCAGACAAAATGGCGACTGTAGCCGAAATATATGAATATTTCATTTCGAACTTCGATTTTACAAATTTTCACCTGACGTTCGTGGTTGGAAGCGTTTGATAAGAAAAACCTTAAGTAGTGATCAGTCTTTTTTTTTGCATTGCCCCTCATGCCGGAGATACAAGAGGGTATTGGGGTGTGGTCCCTGATTGTTAGAGTATGATTGACCATGGCAACTTCAAATGGAGAAATGTCAGATTTAATCAACATAAGATTCATCAATCCCAATCCAGCGATGTAACAACACCGGCAACAGCACCGGCACCAGCACCGGCTTAGAAAAACGGTCCGACCGTCAGTAAAAACCTGGTGAACGGCATTCCTTGCTACCTCTCTCCGCGGGAATACCTGCAAAATTTACAACCTGAGCCTGATTTCACGTACAGGTACTAGCAAGCTTGCGTGTATCAAAAAGATTTCCAGCTTCATCAGCTGTATACTACAGGTGTAGCAGGCCAGATATCACCTGTCAACAATTATGCAGACTACAGGAGTGACAGTGGCTCATCTCCACCAGTTTGGCAAAGTTTATAATGAAGGTAAATACAATGTACCGTACAGTATTAAGTTTAAAGCTGCAGTTCAAGCTGCCGTTTAACAAAAAAATATTACTTTTTTAAAAAACAAAACATTACAATAGTGTATGTGCATCAATACAATATGCACACAGTTAAGTGATTAGCTACAGTAAGCTGCAGATCGGTCCGTTCTCCTATAATCAATCGCTTTGCTCAGGGTTATTTAATTCAATTCTTGCACAATTATTGAAAATGTAGTCCTGCAATATGATTGACTGAGTAGTCACTACAGTAGATACAATTGGTGGACAGCTAGTGAGAGGGCGGGGCTCAAGAGCCAGAGCCTATAAGAGATTTGTTCTATTCGTACAGACGCACATGTACTGAAGGATATTGCTTGGACTGAAACATGGTGAGATGAAATGTATGACTGGGCATTTAATTTAGAGGTATTTTCTCTTTTTCAGAAGGATTGAGCAAATAGAAGAGGAGGTGGTTATGTTTATATGTTAAACCGAATCAAAAACCTATATGGGGGAAGATGTTTATGAAGGGAATGATGAAAATGTAGAGGCCTTGTGGATAGAACTTAGCCAGTACAAAAATAATATTTGTAGGGATATGCTATAAACCCAGTGGAGGGATTCTGCTGGTTCGCACCGGTTTGAGAGAACTGGTGCCTAAAATGTTCTTAGTTCCTATAACCGGTGCGACCAGCCCTACCTTCCCCCACAGAACTCCGCTCTGTGTCCTGCTGCTGCTTAGCTGTGCAGGACCCCATGAGGAGAAGCACTCAGCCGCTGCTCTGCCACTAACACCTCCTGCACCTTCACGGCGCCATGTCAGGGGGAACAAGGGGGGGTCAGGGAGGTGGGTATGGAAGCCCAGAGCATGCACAAGCTGTGGAACCCTGGTGTCACTCCAGCAACAGCAAGCCTTGAAGAAGGAGAACCTGCCTGCTGCTGATCCATTGTGTTTCCGACTACAAGGTGCAACAGAACTCCCCCGTTCCCCCACTCCCCTCAGCAGGCAGAAAAAAACTTTAAAACCTTCAGAACAAACAATTGCACTGCAAGCACTTTTAGACATTGTATTGCACTGGGTCCCCCTGGTCTCTCTGCCCTCCCATGTCTCTCTCTGCCCCCCTGGTCTCTCTCTTCCTGCTCCCCTGGTCTCTCTGCCCTCCCTGGTCTCTCTCTGCCCCCCCTGGTCTCTCTTCCCCCCTGTCTCTCTCTTTCTCCCCCCTGGTCTCTCTCTTTCTCCACCCTGGTCTTTCTTCTCCCCCCTGGTCTCTCTCTTTCTTCCCCCTAATCTCTCTCTTTCTCCCCACTGGTCTCTCTCTTTCTCCCCCTGGTCTCTCTCTTTCTACCCCCCTGGTCTCTCTCTCTTCCCCCCCCCCTGGTCTCTCTCTCTCCCCCCCAGCCTCTCACTGCCCCCCCCCAGCCTCTCACTGCCCCCCCTGGTCTCTCACTGCCCCCTCTCCCCCCAGTCTCTCTCTGCCCTCCCTGGTCTCTCATTCCCCCTCATGCAGACCTGTTTAACTGAATAAAACATTTAAAAAAACATAAATATAAAACATAAACATAATACATCTCCCCCTACATCTCTCTCTCCCCCCTTTCTCTCTCTCTCCCCACCCTGTCTCTCTCTCTCTCTACCCCTCTGGCTCTCTCTCTCCCCCCGTCTCTCTCCCCCCCCCTTTCTCTCTCTCCCCCCATGTCTCTCACTGGCCTCTCTGGTCTCTCTCTCTCCACCCCCCCCACGTGCAGTCCTGTTTAACTGAATAAAACATTTAAAAAAAATATATAAAACATCTCCCCCTGTCTCTCTCCCCTGTCTCTCTCCCCCTCTGTCTCTCTCTCTCCCCATCTCTCTCTCCCCCTTTCTCTCTTTCTCCCCATGTCTCTGTCTCTCTCTCTGTCTCTGTCTCTCGTCTAACGTCTCTCTTCCCCGCCCCCCATTCCCCCGGTGATAGAGAACCTGCTGCTAAAAATGTTGAATCCCACCACTCTATTAACCACCAAATATCTGTGAGATTTAGTAAGCCAAAACACTTTATTCAAATGGAGAAGGCATCAAAACTAGGTCTTGTTTGCATAATGGGTGATTTCAATTATCCAGACATAGACTGGGCAATGAGATTAGAATTGCAATGAAAGGAAAAAGTTTTTTGGGGGTGCTTAAATACATTTACATGACCCAAATTATAGAGGAAGCAACAAGAGAGGGGCAATATCAGATTTTGTAATATCAAACAATGTAGAAGTAATAACACATTTTTAAGTCTGGAACATTTGGGTAACGGTGATCATACAAGTCTGTGTTTACCAGGGAAGAATCAAGTTCAATAGTAGTGCCGCAGGAGGAAGCCACAACCTCCATATTAATGAACAATTGGTTAACTGAGGAAGAAGTTCATAAGCGACTTGAAAAAATTCAAGTAAATAAGGCACCTGGCCCCGATGGCATACATTCAAGAGTTCTCAAGGAATTAAGCTCAGTAATAGCCAAACCATTATATTTAATATTCAAGGACTCCATTTCCACAGGCTCAGTACCACAAGATTGGCGTAAAGCAGATGTGGTGCCTATATTTAAAAAGGGAGCTAGATCACAACCGGGAAACTACAGACCTGTAAGCCTGACTTCAATAGTAGGGAAACTACTTGAAGGTTTAATACGGGATAACATTCAGGAATACTTAATGGAAAACAAAATTATTAGTAATAGTCAGCATGGATTTATGAAGGATAGATCTTGCCAAATTAACCTTATTTGTTTCTTTGAGGAGGTAAGTAGGAATTTAGACCAGGGTAATGCAGTTGATGTGGTCTACTTAGATTTTGCAAAGGCTTTTGATATGGTTTCACACAAGAGGTTGGTGTACAAAATAAAGAAAATTGGACTCAGTAATAATATATGCACCTGGATTGAAAACTGGTTAAAGGACAGACAACAGAGGGTTGTCATAAATGGAACTTTTTCAGGTTGGGCTAAAGTCATGAGTGGAGTACCTCAGGGATCGGTACTGGGACCCCTGCTTTTTAACTTGTTTATTAATGACCTTGAGGTTGGGATTGAGAGCAAAGTCTCCATATTTGCTGATGATACTAAATTGTGTAAGGTAATAGAATCAGAGCAGGATGTAATTTCTCTTCAGAAGGACTTGGAGAGACTGGAAACATGGGCAGGTAAATGGCAAATGAGGTTTAATACAGATAAATGTAAGGTTATGCATTTGGGATGCAAGAATAAAAAGGCGACTAAATGGAGATATATTGGGGGAATCCTTGATGGAGAAGGATTTAGGAGTGCTTGTAGACTGCAGGCTTAGCAATACTGCCCAATGTCATGCAGTAGCTGCAAAGGCAAACAAGATCTTATCTTGCATCAAACGGGCAATGGATGGAAGGGAAGTAAACATAATTATGCCCCTTTACAAAGCACTAGTAAGACCACACCTTGAATATAGTGTACAATTTTGGGCACCAATCCTAAGAAAAGACATTCTGGAACTAGAGAGAGTGCAGAGAAGAGCCACCAAATTAATAAAGGGGATGGACAATCTAAGTAGAGGCTAGCTAAATTTGATTTATTTATATTAGAAAAGAGGTGTCTAAGAGGGGATATGATAACTATATACAAATATATTCGGGGACAATACAAGGAGCATTCAAAAGAACTATTCATCCCACGGGCAATACTAAGGACTCGGGGCCATCCCTTAAGGTTGGAGGAAAGGAAATTTCACCAGCAACAAAGGAAAGGGTTCTTTACAGTAAGGGCAGTTAAAATGTGGAATTCATTACCCATGGAGACTGTGATGGCAGATACAATAGATTTGTTCAAAAAAAGGTTGGACATCTTTTTAGATGGGAAAGGTATACAGGGATATACCAAATAAGTGTACAGTACATGGGAAGGATGTTGATCCAGGGATTAATCCGATTGCCAATTCTTGGAGTGAGGAAGGAATTAATTTTTCACCTTAATGGGGTTTTTTGTTTGCCTTCCTCTGGATCAATAAGTAAGTATAGATATAGGATAAAGTATCTGTTGTCTAAATTTAGCATACTGCACCGACACACTTTATTCGAGCAAATACCCAGTATGTACCTGGCAGATACCTGGAATGCGCCGCTCCTCACCTCTGACAAGCCCCGTTGTGTTTGCCTTCCCAGCCTGGGTTCATGCCTGGCTGACGGGCGGCTGATCTGTTAAATGATAATGATTAGGATTTAATAGGCTGCAATGCTTCGCGTGTCTACCAGATGGCATAAATTCCTGAATTGTAATGCAGTATATATATATATACTGTGCAGTATTGCAGCCAGCGGGAATAAAATGCTTCAATCCCTGTCTGGAAAATACCTCAATGCACTCGGGCAGAAAACAGTCACAAACCTCAATACACCCGGGTATACCCGAATTCGTGGGACTAGCCGAGCTCGAATGAAGTGTGTCGCCAGTGTAGGTTGAACTTGATGGACCTATGTCTTTTTTCAATCTCATCTACTATGTAACTATGTAACTATGTACAGTAACAAGGTCTCATTTGAAATACACTATCAAAAACCATCAATCAAATTGGCAAAAATCAATAATGACAGAAAGATTGCAATAGAATGTAAGATCAACCCTAAAAAGTTCTTTAAGTACCATAATAACAAAAAATTAGAAAATAAAACATAGGCCCCTTTCAGTGTGAGAAAGGCAGGCATATTATTGGAGATAAGGAAAAAGCATACAGTGGCAGCCAATCTGAGTCTAAGGGGCCTATGCAGTAAATGGCGAGTGTTGAATGTCGCCAGCGCAATGAATTCGCAATGTTTTGGCGGGTTTATTGCGCTGTATGCATAAGATGGCGCATTACAGAGAATTTTTTTCCCCCTCAGTTTGTGAGTACACGGAGGCGAGATTCGCCCTTATGCAAGTGGCGGATGACGTTGTGTTTATGTATTGTTGTAGAATGTGGCGGGAATTTCGCCAAAGAAAAACATCTCCTCATCATTGTTTCAAGCATTCTTTTATTGTCGGCACTGTGTTTGTTGGTGGGAGTGAGAGTAGACAGGCTGTGACAGCGCTTGTCGACAGTACATAATTATAGAAACACATGTTTTTGTCACATTTGTGTATCATGTTTGTAGTCTTTTGATACTTTTGTGTCTGTTAAGTGTTACATATCTGTAATATTTGTGTCTGTCTGTAGTAATATATTTTTCACGTTACATTTCTGTGTGTAGTCTTATTTCGTATAACTTTGCTTTATTACTGTTGTCATCTTTTATCTGTTTGTGTTCACTTTCGCTACTTTTGTGACATTGTTTCCGTGTTGCAGTGCTATGGACGGGAGACGTGGTACTGTTCGTTCTGCCGGTTCTGGCGGTACTGTTGGTGGTGTAAGGCTGACGAAGCGTCTGAGGGTTCCAGTGAGTCAGGGGAGTGGAGTTGGAGTGAGTGCAGTTGGTGAGAGTGGACAAGGTGTAAGTGGACTTGTGAGTGGGGTATGTGTGAGTGCAGGTGATAGTTTTGTGTCTCCTTGTCCGGGGATGAGTCACCGTCCCACTGGACATTTCAGTCAGGGTGCTGTGTCTGTCATGGCCGCTGTTGACACCTCAGATGAACCGGATAGTGCTGTTGACTCAGGTCTCTATGAAGAAGGGCACTCAGCAGGAGTATCGAAAGAAGGGCGCAGAAAAAAAAACACGAAAAGGAATCTGCACTTTAATGAGCAAGAGAATAATGTTCTTGTTACGGGGGTAGTGCAGCATTACGATAGGCTGTTTGGACACCTATCAGGTATTGAAATTAAAACCTCATATGCAAGAACGTTTTACATTGCAAATCCTGCTCTCTTTCCATGTACATTAAGCCATGCCATAGTGCTGATACTACAGATTGTGTACTGTATTGCCAGAATTAATTAATGTTATCCATAACCTAATGGCATGAAAATTACACTGTAAAAAACTCTTGGATCTATACATCCATGGGTTTCTTTCAATTGTAATTCGTATGGGCTACGTTTTGAGGTAACACTTGCCAATCTCGTGCCTCCATATCAGCGTTTGTGTCATGTCCATTTTTCATTTTCTGTCGTGTGAGCATGGATAGAAAACACTTTCAATAACATTATGTACATGAGTATTGGCAGTAAAATTGCATCTTAATAGCTTTCTCATCGTGTGAACTGTGTACTTTTTTGCATGTCATCCAGGACAAGTGCACGCACAAGAAGATCGTTGTGGGAAAAGATAATATTCTCTGTGTCCGCCTGTGGGAATCAAGCTAGGACATACCGTAATTGCAGGAAGCGTTTTGATGACCTGAAACGTAAGCTCAAGAAAAAAATACAAACACATCATTTTCATGCCTCTGTCACAGGCGGTGGACCACCGGCTGGCAAACTAAGGCTCACACAATTGGAGGAGCAGTTAAAGGAGAAACTGCTTCCAATTCTTGTGGAAGGATTGCCCGGGGATAGGGACATAGGTATAAATGTTCCCACCAGTCCACAAGGTCAGTATAGGCAGAGTCATGCATGTGGTTTGGTGGATTAAAGCATTTGCAGTCAGAACCGTTCACAATCACTACCGTGACTGTATTGTGTTAATAAAGATATGTGTGATGTGTACGTCACATTTGTGCATAGCATATACATTTACATGTACTTTAACGTGATTGCATTATCACCAGCAACGTTAATGTCACGTACACATTGCACTACATAGCATGCACAACATGTTAGTATTGCATGTACACCTATGTAAACTGACAGGTACACAACTGTGTGATGCATCGATAAATCATTCACTGTCATGATGCCTACTAATAAAGGCAAAGCAATAAGCTTATAAAGAATGTGACAGACCGCTTTTCATTAACATGAGCTGCTCATTGCAATCGGTGTGCTCTGTAATGTGCTGTCAAACGTAATTAGTAAGCGTTAACGTAAGATTGTGTGTGAAACATAGGTTAGACCCTTTATCCTACCTGCGCAGATACAATGTTGAAAGATAACTGTCTGTGCAAAGAATATCATCGCACTGTAGCCGTTGAGTCATTAATAGTCAAATAAGTATTCATTTTGAAGGTAACAAAGTGTTCCAAAGTACTTTGGAGTGTGAAGTTCACAGTCTGTAATTTGGCGGGATTGTTGTAGTCAGAAAAATACAAGGTAGCAATGGAAATATGCATCCATGTCATGTGTTGCTGTTAGTCATAAATGATGCGTTTTCCTAGTGCCATTGTTTTTCTTCATGTTTTGTAGTGTGTGTACCTAATATCTATAGAAATGAAAGAACTGTACCGAGCGTAGGAATGAGCAGCATGGGGCATGTTTTCTATTGGATGATACAATGTCCAACGCTGATACTAATTAACACACACCAGCTTCAAATGTCAAGTACAATGTGTCTACATTTTGTGACGTACAGTCATGGCATTAATTGTATAATAATGCGACTGACACAGCGCAATACAACATGCAGAAACATTAATGTTTCTTCCAAATAATGTTAGTGTCTGTTATGTTTATTATGCTGTACAGACATACGTACTGCACTAACTACATGGAAATATATTGTATGCTATAATGAGCAAACTGTACATACACCCACAGCATTCATTACAGTGCGATGACACTATACCAAAAGAGTACTTGCATGCACTTTTTCAACTTGTTTTCCATACATGATAACATAGTGTAAAACTATATATGAAAGTTAAACTTCGTACCTGAACATCTTATAGTAACAGTACAAGATGTGTAATATGAAGTCTTGTTTCTCTTACATCAATAGCACAACATGCATGCACCACCACAGCCCATTGTTGCCCATTAAAACTTCCAGCACCAGTTCAGGAACGTGTGAATTACTGTTAAAACATATGTCCATGTTTAAAACTATGACTAATAGAGGTTTCTTAATTCTCTATGATTATGTCCTGGTATGTGACGTAACACCTGGCCACGTGTGTGATACATGAAAAATTTGGAAGTTTAACGTGTGCACAACCATATGGTAACCCTGCAGTGCCACAATATACTTGAAAAGTGATCAAGAACGTCAAACATGCTGTTCTCGTACTGTTTATATGGTGCTAAAAACCTAAAACATAGATGAATGCTTCTCTACCTCCGCATGCCTTAGGTGTAATACCTGTTGTACACAACATGATATTAATATGCATACTTGTCATGCTACATATATCCCGACGTGAACATAATGTTAACTGTGTCTATATTTTATGTACATAGATCTTCCATCTCCTGGACTTCTTTCTGGACTCGATGTATCACCGGGTTTATCAACAGACAGTCCCCAGTGTAGTGTACATGGAGACAGAGCTGTAACAGCAATGGATGTACCTGTTGTCCTACCCAAACATAGTGGTCCAGTAATAGAGCAGTCAGAAGACAGATGGTTGCTCAGCCATGTAACAAGGCATAATGAAATGCTGCATGTGCAGGATAAAATATTGGCTGAAATCATCTGCATAAAAGACAATTTGCATGCCACCACAGTGGAGCTCAAAGTGCTGAATAGGACAATGCAATCTATGGCAGGAAGCTTCATAGAGCACAATCGTTTGCGGGCCAGACAATTTCATATTGCTGCAGGAAGGCCTACATCGGAAAGGTCCACATTGGATTCCCCAGTTTTCTCAACAGAAGGATCTGTTGGCCAGTCACCAAACATTCAAGGAGCAATAACATCCCCACATATTATTGCCCCTGTGGCTGAAATTAAGACATCCTCTGCTACGACAGTGTTGACACAGAGCCCAGAAGTGGCACAAAATGTCACTGATAAGTTGTCTGCTGATGGAACATTACACAGCACAATAGTTAAATATGTTATACCAACACCACCAGCTACACAACAGTCACAAAGCAATTCATCCATGCATCCTCAGTGGCATCCTGAAAGTGCAGCCACAGTTTCACAACATGCAGTAGGTGAACAATTCCCCTTTGTCACACCACAGCAATTGGTTCACCCATCGAATTTTTATGGTTACCCACAGCAGCCACAAGGATGCCCACACTGTTCAATCGTCCCCGCTTAGTGCAGGCCGATAACAGTGGCAACCATATGGACAGCATCCACAGGGACATTTTTTGCCGCCTTACACACACCATGTACAGCAACATGTGGGGCATCAGTCATACTGTATGAAGGCTACATACCAATGTCAGCACCCCCATGCACAAGTTCTATACTCATCACACACAGCAGTCCTTGCAAGGGACAAATGTACACACCATGGGGGTGTTTAAAACACTGGCTGAGCAAACTGAGGCAGAACAAATGCCATTTGAACTGAAGCAGGCACCAACAGAAACAGCACATCCTATGCACCAAGAGCAACCGGCAGCACAAGTTTGTGCTGTCGATAAAGCCGACAAAGCACAGGTGTCATGCATCCTGACTGACTAACAAGAACAGGCAGAGGCCCAAGTAATCGGCAGTGTACCCTCTGAAATAATAATTCCCCCAGCAGTGAGAAGGCGTCGTGGGAGAGGTGCTAAAGGATTACTGCAAAATAAAAGCAGGCCTTCAACCAGATCGCAGAAATAAGCCTATTAAGAAAGACGGCATAAGAGTAATGTCTGCGTTAACATGGTGTAATGGTGTGGCAGCAAAAGCTTAAAAAAATGCGAGTGTGATATTGAAATGTACAAACTTTATACATACAGTTCTATTGTGTGTTTGTTCTTCTGTTGCAATTGCTTGGTATGTGTGAAGTGTGTGTCACACACACGTGTGCACAAGCATGTTATTAGGGAACCAATGGTCCGTTTTGTTATACATGCATGTGTGTAAATACCACAAACAATTAGCACCAGCCATGAACGATAATACTTATAAAATATGCATTTAATCTATTATGATTATTTCTGTGGAAAGTTTAACAGTTGCTTGGTTATAGCTGTTGGTTACATATATGTGTTGCGTTTCTTATGTAAATACCTGTGTGTTAAATTGTTGGAAAGTTCACAGGATTATTAAACTGTGGAATGTTTAAAAGAACTTTGCCAATTCAACTTTTGCCTCATTATCTCCAGTAATAGCAATAACAACTTGCACACAATTATTCTTGTTACAAGGAAGCATACATGAATCCACTGATTTATCACACCTGCTAGTGGGAGAGTAACATAGGAACAGAATGGACATTGTTAGGTGTCCTTGGGAAGAATTAGAGGGTGTAAAAAAGTATTAAAATTCTCTGTCCTGAATTTTAACGCCAGACGACAAATGACATGGACATGGCTGGATTGTCAGAGATGCACACACGACCACATATAACATTTAGAGAACTAATTTTTCAAGCGATCGAAAGTACAGAAGATCACAGAGCCACAATGCAGGAAATTTATGCATACATAATAGGTAAATATCCTTACTACAAGTCACATAATGAGCCACACAATTGGCAAAATACCGTAAGACACACTTTAACAGTGCAGCAATGTTTCGTGCGAGTAATGGCACATGAAGATGAGATCAGATGCTGTTGGGAAGTAAAAGGTTCCTTTAAGATAAAGTGCCAGAATGGAACGTATTTATTGAGAAACAGCATATTCAAAAACCCTGTACATCAGCTGCATGCTCCAGCTCTTGCTTCCAGCGGGAATACAGCACAGTGGCAACCGCTGTATGATTTACAGTACGACCACGATGGAAGCACGATTGTGAGAAATGTCTCCCATGTATTGCGGGAAGAGACTTTTGCTGTTAAAGAAGCTGAATACCCTCCACCGAGGGCTCCATCAGCGGGAGACCATCTGCAAGAAGCATCAGTAGCAGACTGCATGTATATGGATGAAGATTTGTCATTTGCTGACCAACCTGTGGCACAGCATAACAACCTGTACGAGACATCAGAATTTGAAAGAACTCTTAACGGGTAAATATGTGTAATAGTTGTTTCCATAGTATGTTTCTTTAGCAAAGCTAGTCATGTTTAAAGCACACATGTTGTGTATCAATGAAACCCTAGGGAATGAACAGGAATGCACACATAAACATTGCAACAACTGACACACATACATGAGGCATGTACGCGTTCAACACACAAACATGCAGCTGCAGATAGCAAAGTCATGTAACATTCCTAAGTAAACATACACACAAAAGCACCGTTGACCGTAAAAACACGTAAACACAGACATTAAACAATATCATTCTCAGACGGGAAAAATTGTGACACACTTCAGACACACACATGCAGAGGCATCTCCATTGTCACACTGTAAACACTGACACACACAGCATGTCAGCACAGATAAGCACAAGCACCATTGCAGACGTTCCCAATGTTTTGTACATGTTATACAGAAGGAGTGTGAACATGTGCTAAGAAGAGAATCAGTGGAGCATATAGCGTTAACATTTGTGCATCCAAGACATACATGTGCAAATATATGTACACTACGATGTGTATATATATATATTTCTATAGAAATACATATATATATATATGTATTTATATATAAGTTATATATACATATATTTAAATCTCTATATATATATACATTACTATTAGTTGTAACCTTCATTCTCAACGCCATATACATTACACTTTTGCATGAACACTTGTTAAAAGTTATATATGCAGGTGAAAACTCACAAGATGTAGGATGTGTCTATGTTATTACATAAATATAAAAAAATGTTTTAAGAAGTTGTCTACGTGTAATATTACATGGGTACGCACACAGTAACACGTCAATATATGACAACGCGCGTGTTATTGTGACGTGTCCATGTTGTAAATTGACTCTACAGCCCCTGTCATATTATGTGCTGTTTGTGTACGCCTATTGTAGTAGTGCGCGCGCAAGTATGAATGCGTGCGCACAGTCATGCGGAAGTCCCGTAACTGAGACCGAAATAAGGTTGTAGTGTTTACAAAAATATAACTTCATTAATATGAACTACAGTGTGTAGACATTGAAGAGTTGCTTGCTATTTCATGCTTCCACAATAAAGCTGTCATGCACCTTTAATTGTGGGGATAAGGACCAGAAAATCATGCGTGGCAATGTTCTATTTGTGGTATATTAGTCTGCTAATGTAATTTCGCCTTTGTCCTTACAGATGCACTCTTGTAACAACGGGAATCTTCGCAGATCACGCTGAGGATATATGCACGGAGAACATCTATGACATACAACTGCTGAATCTAACATTCTTGACTAATGACTTTCCTGCTATCACACAACATGCTTAACACATAAATTCTAGCTGTTCTAAATTTGCCTGACAAGAGTTATTCTGAGTTGCAGCACAGTGGCACATATTTAACGCTTACACATGCAGTAATGTACACACACAGTTAAAGTCCATACAAAATTACAAACCTTTTTGCTGTTACGGCACTTTTTTACCCATTTTATGAACGTGTTTATACAGATGGAGCTCAGAATATGTAATATTCATGACCGTCGTAGGTTATTTTTATAATTTACCATCAAATGAAGGCTGCCTTATATCTATGTAATGTCTCCATGGAGAAATATAAATAGGCCTGCTGTCCTGCATAATAGTATTCGATTTGTCTCCTAACATATAGTCAAAAGCTTTACAAACATTGGTGTCGGAGTGCTACAGTGTCCACTATTAACACAATTGTGAGTGACACCACGTCGATTGCTACATTTATAATGCAGACATTCACAACGTTTAGCTAAAGAAACTGTCATGCAAGACATCATTTCTGTTACTGTTGCTTAAGATGTAGATACTTCCTTGCTACAGGTAGCAACTATACATACACCTGCTGTTGCCACTTGTAGCATATAATGAGAAGGTTTCATATACGGAGCTGCTATTAGACAGGCTTGTTTAATGTCACAACATAACACGTGTAGTTTTGTATAGACATATCATCGTCGTTACAGAAAACCAGCAACGTTACTATTATTCTTTGTATTATTATCAGTAAAGTAGTGGCTTTTACAGGGGCAATTTAACATGTCATTTATTTACACGTTGCTTGCGTATAAATATTAAAATTTTAACAAATATTACACAACTTACGTTTAATCATTATGAATATGTGTTTAAATTATGTACACAGATGTATGTTGATGTCCGACTTATGACACTGCGTGTAACTCTGCTACAACATCGCAAAGAAAGCGTGAAGTAATGCTGCACATGTCCTAAACCCCTTCACAGTCGACCTCAATATATACATGAGGTAGTGTTGGACCAAAAGTAACATACACACTTACAGCTGTGTAACAAATATTCAATTGTGTTCACGAACATTTGGGACCACAAAGGATATTATCTTAAACAATGTGCTTATTGTAACACATTCATAATGTGAATTTTTAAAATACACACTTATACACGAAGAGGATACAAAGCTGACACACACCAACCGTAGGCATAGTAAACTTTATAAACCTGTGTGTTAGTGATTTGTTATCCACTGTCAAAATTGTGAATTGAGTTATTTCGTGTTAAATTTATGAAGTACTAGCACACAAAATGCATTTGGCACCAAATATTACATACAAATGGTATATGTACATGAAGGACAATAATATGAAGGTGTTACAATGTGAAAAAAAACAACTCACTGCAGTGTCACACAGTACACACGATTGATTATATTATAAAAGTACATGGGTGACACTAGCAATGACATGACACGTTAGTGACAACAGCGATAAACAAAGTGCAACTGCGTTCAAGGCCCCAGTACTATTATAAAACATGAGTGTTCAGTGAATTTTCGCTGCATGCAAATACAGAAACATATTCTTTGCAATAACATGCAATGGGCCATGCTATAGCTTAAATGCAGGCCTAAACAATACAATAATGTCAGAGTGCAACTGTGTTGATGTGTCCATAAAGCAAAGGAACAAAGGGAAACTTTTATACTAACAGTACTGAAGCTCCATGTTGTCCACATGGGCATGTGTTTGTCTTTTGACCTTGACCATCAAACCAAATAACACTGTGGCGGACCACTGCACTATGCACCTTCCTAACCGTTGAATAATGTCCTGACAACTGTTGCTATCCACAGTTCCACACAAAACATAACAAATACACAAGTTAGTCCGCCAAATGAGGACACTGTGTACATCTGAAACAGTGTATGACATGGCCCCACTGTAAACCAGGAGTACATACTGTTACTGTTGTCAGCTACAAAGGGATTTGACCCATATTTTAAATACATAGTTGTGTCTTGTTATGTAACATAATGTTGAAACTTAATTGTAACCAATTTCTTTTGCACTCGCCAATAACCATGCAGTCCCTGCGCATGAGGCACGTATGTTCCGTGTTGGCAAACACATCAGTTGATCATACATCTTGCAACACATCGTACCCTTCAGCAGCATATCAGCTATTAAGCAGAGCAATGTGAATTCTCTCTCCATAACTAGAGAACACAGCCAATGATATGCTTTAGCTTATGCATAGTAAAGTTTTCGCATAACATGTCACAGTAGGCCAATGCAACTCGATCACTATGTATGTATGATAGTCTATGAACAACTGAAGACCGATTATCTACTTATATAGTGAACACAATGTTGATCAACAATGTTAATGCTGTGTAAACTGCAATGCACACAAGTTTATGTGACTATGAAACATAACAGTGGCTACATTGTCCATTTACGCAGCTGTTCAAGACCACTATCCAAATAGCTGTGGTTCACCGTCTTTTTGTATGACATAGACGTCTGCAATCAGTTGTATCGGATAATGAATGTGCCCTTAAAGATGTACCAGGTTACCGTTTTGTATAATTGCATCACGAGTACATGAGCCATGCGCCTCAATTATTACAATATTGTGAAAAGCATGTTTTTTGTTGCGTACCACACAACGAGAGTTATAATAGGACAGCTATAATGAATGGTACCCATACGTTATCTATAACGTGTATATAACGTTCATAAAGATCGTAGTAGGATGAGGAATAAATGTGTGTAGCACAAGCCATAGTGAATTAGCTATATGTGTGTATATTATGTGCGTGGGAATTTTTTTTGTATGTCATACGTTTACTTACCTTGCGATGACACCCTCACCGACATGTGTGTGGGGCCGGATGCGCTTCCATGAGTAAAAACCCATTAGGAAAGAGGTAACCATGAAGAGTAAAACCCTTTGCATTGATAAATCCTGGGAGTTGTATTGATTATATTCGTAATCCACAACGATGGTATTCTTCTGTGTATTATCCGTTACAATCCATGGTATTCGTGCCGTTGTGATCTTCTTCTGCCACGCCCTGTTTTCATTGTTGTTCAATAGGTCCTTCATGCGCTGCGTCTGGCCTGAAAATGGTACGACGCAGGCTTTTGAAGGGATATGACGTCATTTTTTGCTAATCTTGTTCCCACGCTCATGATTGGCCTGTGAAAAGCATGTGAATGGGGCGGTAACCATAACTAAGACGTCATTTAAAGGGAATGTCCAAAGGCAATCTGAGTGACAGGCCTTTCTTTACCTTTAACATGACGTCATAAATACACACATTTTCCTCCTCACATGGTAAGATAGCAAATACAAACAAGAATGCAGTTCACACGGTGTGATTGGTTGATGCACCATGTGACGCGTCCCTGGCTTATTTGTTTGGCTGCCCTCATCTTAAAGGTGAAATACATATACCCATTCCAATTGGCTGCCGTCATTGCCTTTAAGTAACGTCATTCAGTTGTATTGTGTGTCCAACAGCGACACATGTGTTGCGCGGACCAATCATTACCGTGGGAATAATATGCATCACGAGTGACGTCATAAGCCTTTAAAAAGCTATGTCGTCTCCATTTTCAACCAGACACCGCAGAGGAAGGACATCAGTAAGAAGAAGAAGTACAGGGTGTGGCAGGTGCCGTAAAGAAAACACCAAACATAAAGAAAGAATAATTTGAAGATACAGATGAAACTAAGAAGTTAGAAACATAACGTGGACATTCATTGTTGAAGAAATAAGACAGAGTTGATTGTGGATGTTACAGTTTAATTCTACAATAGGTCCCTTTGACGTGTTGGATTTGTCGATCACGAGTTTCCTGTTTGAGTTTTGTCTGCGACGGGTACATCTAATGGTAAGAAACAAATAACATATGTTTACTGTCAACGTCTACGTAGTTTGTAATAGTTGACAAGCAATCATTACGGTTGAAATTGCTCGTTATTTGACCAGTTCACATGTTAACTTTTGCCTAACATGCAGACATGCAATTTATGTATATGAACACATTCCGCCTCAGATGTTATCCATTGTCCATAGAACACTTGCATAGGAACAGACAGAGAATGTTGCAGTGAAAAGGCATTTCATGATTACAACGAATTAAATATTATATGTACACATTATGCCATGTGTCTTTGTGACCATCTTTTCCATAGGCAACATACAGTGACATGCAGATGTGTGTCAGTTACTATATGTTATTGGCATTAAAATAATTATGATGTGCAACTGTGATTCAAGGTCTAACCAACACGCTGTGACAGTAGAAATTAATGTTCCTCACAAAGATTGCACCTAAACCATTGTCGTGCAACACATTTGACACACACACACACACACACTACACATACATATAAAACACAGACGCCTTTGTTGTACATAATAAATATAGTTTATTTTAAAGCACACATGTAAAAACTTCATCATGGCATGGAACTGCTGCAAAGCTGCGATGACAACAGCAACATAACATTCACACTGCAATTTCCCTTTTATTTCAGAAGGTCGCCTCTCCGCGGCTCCTTCTTGCCTATTTTTTTTGGCGTAGCCTTTTGCCGTTATTCTCGCCATTACATTGTGGCGAGCACCGGCGAGATCTTACTAGCCATGTATTGCATTGTGAGTGTTTCACAATATGGCGAGATAGGCTATCTCGCCAAGCGCACGGCGGATTTTGCACGACGCTTACAAAATATGGCGACATTAACACATCTCGCAACCATTTTGCCATTAATAGAATCGCATATGGCATACTCTGCAAAAAACTGACGAATACCGGCTTCTCGCCATTTACTGCATAGGCCCACCATATGTTTAACTATTTTGACAATTCTAACAACAGATTTGACCGAGAGAAAAATTGAAATATATTAATCAAAGATAAAAGAAAGATAAAGGGATATATAATCATGGAATCAATAGATCAGGATGATATATTGATATATGAAATAAACAAATTAATAATAAATAATTAATAATAAATCTGTAATCATAAGAAATGCTTTAACTCCCAATCTATATTGATGCCAGAAGGGCACAGTGTGTCCAAGGTATAAATCCAGTACATCTCTTTTTTGTTCAAGATGCTTAATCTGTCCCCTCCCCGAATTGGGGCAATAATGTGATCTATACCGGAGAAAGAAAAATTCTTAATAGTACCTTGGGAGCATTTAGAAAAATGTCTAGAGACTGGATATGATAGGTCTTGTTTTTGGATAGCTCGAACATGTTCCATAATTCTTTGTTTAAGAGGTCTGATAGTTCAGCCTACATAGCCCCTATCACATCCACATCTCAGGAGATATATCGTATAGCTCGAGTTACAGTTAATGAAAGTTTGGATTGTGCGTACAGTTTTGGGATTAATACAGGTCACTTTTTTAATTGGATTGGCATATTTACATATCACACAGTGTCCACATGTATAAAAACCTTTCGGAATATTCTTTATTCCCGTATAGTTAGTTCTAGAATTGAATAAACTTGGAGAGAGAAAAGACCCCAGAGATTTCGCTTTTCTAAAAACAAATTTTGGCTTACTGTCTAGAATAAGTTTTACAATGTTATGCCACAGCATGGTGCTGCGGATGGCAGTTTGGCCGCCATCTTTATGAAGCCCACCTTACGTGTTTGCCCTGTAAGTGGTGTGCAATAGTGGTTTTCTGCCAGAAAGTACATCTTTTCTCTACGGTGTGCACACAGATCCTGCACACTTTGAAATATATGCCATTTATTTATAATTGATTGACATAACCAATATCAGTGACGGCAAGTGTTTTTGTTATATCTCGTTTGTTCTTGTCATAATAGTGTACATGTGATGGGGCTGGGTACACGACAAATGCGTTAGTTTCTTCATAGGTGAGAACACAATTGTGTTGCTATAGGCACCGTTCGGTCCCGCCGCAATCCCACCCACTTGTACTGTTTCTCTGTACCGTGACTGGCACATTTACATCGTTTTGGGGATACCGCCACCCCTTTAAGGGGCCTGTATGTTACGAACTAGGGTGTCCATGATGGTGCAACCAATGCAGTTTAACTCGTGACACAACAGCCACATGAATACAATTGTCATGAAGCATTGATGTACAACATGATCGTCAGAAATATCCGTTCATAGAGACGCAGATTTAACATATTAATCATACAACAACCAAGGTTTCTATTACTTCTTGCACTGTATGTATGTCACCGCTATTGTGCGTGTTCATGCAGCTGCAAGACACATATAGCATTACTAAATATTCCTGGCCGACAAGTGAGCTAAAATTGCTTCTGCTGAACGCATATGTGTTACATCATTGACGCCATGCAACATTTTATGCCCTATCTCATCACATTAACACACCTTAGTACATTACACCCTGAGAGGCTTATGCAGAGACGTTAGAGAATGGAAATTGCGCCATGTTTTGGCCAAAAAACTCGGCAGAAAAGCTTTCCCTGCCGAGAATATGGCGAGATTCCTAAAATCCGCCAGAACAGTTTTCGTAACTTTAAAATTCGCCAAACACGTGGCGAGAACCTTTAACTCGCCATGTTGATATACCGTGGAATTCCAGTAGCACCGATGCGCTTGAACGCGCCATTCTGTGCCATAATATGGCGAGTTTCAGGTCGCCACCAAAAATTGGCTATAGAGCTCGCGCCACGGCATGGCGAGTTTAACGCAAATCGAAACTCACCAAAATTATCAACATGTCTCAAAGGAGGTAACGCCGTTTCCTGCATACGCCCATAATTAACGCCAATTCTGTGGCTATTTAATTGGCGTTTTCCCATTCACTCACGTTGCTCTCTGCATAAGCCCCTATGTTCCTACGTTGTGACAACTGTGCTGACTATTTATATTTGCTAATTAACAACTGACACATGTTAATATGTGTTACCTTCCATAGTTACATATATATTCAACGTGTACATAGTTATTTTATTATATGTTACACACACAATGTAATACAACAGTCGGTTATGACTGTTACATACACATTGTTAATTTTTGTAGTGAACTACATGTTGTGAGGTTTCACAAGTACCACATACCACAATACACAATGTACTTACCTCCTTCTCCACACAGAAATGCACAGTACTATGAGATGGAGAGCAACAATCACTATCCTAATGAAAAAAAACAAAATATTACATTAGTCATGTCCTCTAACAACAGTGAACTGTATATGTTTTGCTTTGAACAGCTCAATAAGTTATTACCTGCAAAGCAGTTGTTAATCACATTTACACGTGTCTCCACCCCACTCGCTGTCTGTTCGTTGTCTCCAGCTGGATGCACAGGGTGTTCTTCTTCGATGAAGTCTCTTATGTCTGGTTGGACATTATGGGATATTGCGATATTGTGCAACATGCAGCATGCTATGACAATGTCTGACACCTTTGTGGGCGAATATTGCAGAGCCCCACCTGAGTGTGAAAGACATCTAAATCTGCTTTTTATAACTCCAAAAGTCCACTCGATAACACTTCTTGTTGCGATGTGGGCCACATTGTACCTTTGCTCTGCTGCTGTTTGTGGATTTGTCAATGGTGTTAACAGCCACGGTCTGATACCATATCCAGAATCACCTACAGTACAGATGTTTAAGGCAATGTTACAACATGTGAAGTTGTTATGACATATTGTTAGGGCACTAAGCTATTGAAAGTAACGAACGAGGTACTGCACCGACACACTTTATTCGAGCAAATACCCAGTATGTACCTGGCAGATACCTGGAATGCGCCGCTCCTCACCTCTGACAAGCCCCGTTGCATTTGCCTTCCCAGCCTGGGTTCATGCCTGGCTGACGGGCGGCTGATCTGTTAAATGATAATGATTAGGATTTAATAGGCTTTATTGCCAGTTCAAATGTGTTATTTGTGTAAAATTATAGATTGTTCTTCTTTTACATGTCAATTGCATGTATGATGAAATGTATTACTATATGTTTATGCACATTTTTTGGAATTTGTGATGTTTCATGGGAAAAACCTTCATACTATTATGTGACACGACATGTAATATTTTAAGTACACATTCTTTGAGTAGTTAAGTGTATTTTCTTTTGCTACTGTCAACATAACGCGATGTACATGACATCTCATGAGTGAGGTTACTAGTAGCTATCTCTTCGTAAAGATACATGTTCCAGTGTATCAATGGTTTGTGTATGTTACATACTCTACGCCGCTAATCACTGTGACTTATGTATCAGATGGTGGCAATGTATAATTGTGAGACTGTGACATTTAAGAAACATAACATTAATTCATATGCAATGTAACAACACAACAGTTACATCTACATACATATAGGGGTTACATAGTTACTAACCCAGCAGCCAGCCATTAGCAAAACGACCTTCTTCAAAAGCATGAAACACTGATGAATTTGTTAGAATCGAAGAGTCATGGCTAGAACCAGGGAATTTAGCCACCACATTAAAAATGCGCATGTTCGCATCACATACCACTTGCACATTGAAAGAGTGGTAGTGCTTTCTATTGCGATATACATGCTCATGTAAGGAGGGGGGGGGGTTAACGCTATATGAGTGCAATCTACTGCACCCATGACACATGGGACACCAGCTATATTATAGAATGCATTTCTGACGTCAACCCACTCTGTTGCATCTGTCGGAAATTTAATATATTTGCTTGCACGTTTAGTGAGTGCAGCTACGACCTGTGTAAAGCCCCTTGAAATAGCCGACTGGGACACACCGCCTACTATGGCAACGGTGGTCTGAAAAGACGCTGACGCCATAAAATGCAATGCACACAGCAGTTTCACTAGCCCAGGGACGGCACGACCTCTGGCACTAATAAAATCTATTTCTTCTCTTATCTCGTCGTATAACGACAGTATCGCCACTGTACTTAAACGATATCGTTTGATAATTTCATCCTCTGAAAGCTGGTCCAACATGGTCCTTTGATGATACACACGGGGACGTGGCACCATGTCTATCCTGTGCCCTCTCCCTCTCCTATCGTCGCCCTCTCCTAACATGTCGCCTCTGACTTCTCTACCGTGTCTCCTCTCTCTCCCCTCTCTCCCCTGTCTATCCTCAACATGTCGTAATCTCTGTCTCACAATTCTCTCTTCTATCTCAAGCTCTATATTTACTTGTAAGAAAGCCATTCCTGTCAGGTACAGTCGACAACGATGTCACTTCGATTACCCATCTGCTGTTTCGTCAATACATCGACATTGATGGTCACCTAATTCTCCATTTCTGTGTATCACTACATTATTAACGCTACTGTGTGGAGTGACAGTTAGCGCTTACATTAAATAAGTACTTTTGTTTTGAAAAATCACATATATGGCAGGGCTTTTCTCAGTCAATTTTAAGACTATCTTTAACAAACCACACGTCAACAATCACATTGATGAAAGAGCACTTTCCAACATGCAGAACGTTTACAGTTTTTGGTACTGTACACTTCTATGCGGCAAATGACATTTGCTCCTTCATTACAGATCTGAGTGCTACATTCGTGTCATTATGGACAAGCATACCTATGGCTTACTGTAATTATGTGTGTGTTCCTAATGCATTAGTACTACATTTAGGGAGAGAACTGTTTGATATACACCTACACAACTGACAGTACAGATGTAGAAAGTGTGTTTACCGACATAAATGTGTACATTACTTGTTAACTTTTGCCTGACATGCAATTTATGTATATGAACACATTCCGCCTCAGATGTTATCCATTGTCCATAGAACACTTGCATAGGAACAGACAGAGAATGTTGCAGTGAAAAGGCATTTCATGATTACAACGAATTAAATATTATATGTACACATTATGCCATGTGTCTTTGTGACCATCTTTTCCATAGGCAACATACAGTGACATGCAGATGTGTGTCAGTTACTATATGTTATTGGCATTAAAATAATTATGATGTGCAACTGTGATTCAAGGTCTAATCAACACGCTGTGACAGTAGAAATTAATGTTCCTCACAAAGATTGCACCTAAACCATTGTCGTGCAACACATTTGACACACACACACACACACTACACATACATATAAAACACAGACACCTTTGTTGTACATAATAAATATAGTTTATTTTAAAGCACACATGTAAAAACTTCATCATGGCATGGAACTGCTGCAAAGCTGCGATGACAACAGCAACATAACATTCACACTGCAATTTCCCTTTTATTTCAGAAGGTCGCCTCTCCGCGGCTCCTTCTTGCCTATTTTTTTTGGCGTAGCCTTTTGACTTTATTCTCGCCATTACATTGTGGCGAGCACCGGCGAGATCTTACTAGCCATGTATTGCATTGTGAGTGTTTCACAATATGGCGAGATAGGCCATCTCGCCAAGCGCACGGCGGATTTTGCACGACGCTTACAAAATATGGCGACATTAACACATCTCGCAACCATTTTGCCATTAATAGATTCGCATATGGCATACTCGGCAAAAAACTGACGAATACCGGCTTCTCGCCATTTACTGCATAGGCCCACCATATGTTTAACTATTTTGACAATTCTAACAACAGATTTGACCGAGAGAAAAATTGAAATATATTAATCAAAGATAAAAGAAAGATAAAGGGATATATAATCATGGAATCAATAGATCAGGATGATATATTGATATATGAAATAAACAAATTAATAATAAATAATTAATAATAAATCTGTAATCATAAGAAATGCTTTAACTCCCAATCTATATTGATGCCAGAAGGGCACAGTGTGTCCAAGGTATAAATCCAATACATCTCTTTTTTGTTCAAGATGCTTAATCTGTCCCCTCCCCGAATTGGGGCAATAATGTGATCTATACCGGAGAAAGAAAAATTCTTAATAGTACCTTGGGAGCATTTAGAAAAATGTCTGGATATGATAGGTCTTGTTTTTTGATAGCTCGAACATGTTCCATAATTCTTTGTTTAAGAGGTCTGATAGTTCAGCCTACATAGCCCCTATCACATCCACATCTCAGGAGATATATCGTATAGCTCGAGTTACAGTTAATGAAAGTTTGGATTGTGCGTACAGTTTTGGGATTAATACAGGTCACTTTTTTAATTGGATTGGCATATTTACATATCACACAGTGTCCACATGTATAAAAACCTTTCGGAATATTCTTTATTCCCGTATAGTTAGTTCTAGAATTGAATAAACTTGGAGAGATTTCGCTTTTCTAAAAACAAATTTTGGCTTACTGTCTAGAAAAAAATTGAGATCACTGTCCAATTTAAGAGTATTCCAATGTTTATATATAATAGATCTTATCTGCTCTGATTGTTTACTTTGTTATGTGATAATTAAAGGTATAGTCATCTCATTGTGATGATTTGTGTTTAGAGTGTTTATTACGCTTAAACTGAAAAATCCCTTCTGTCCATGAGTTTAACTGAATCACAATGCTCTTTGATATGAGACTCTTTGTAGCCTCTCGCCCTGAACCTGGAAATTAAATCCCTAGATTGTGCTTCAAAGGTTTCATCTGTGGAACACAATCTCTTTAATCTGATAAATTGTCCCTTTAGAATACCTTTCTTTAGAAATTTAGGATGATTGCTATCAGCCCTAACATAAGAATTGCGGGTATTGGGCTTTCTGTATATGTCAGTTTGTATGTTCCCCTGTATGTCCACATACAGCATAAGATCTAAAAAATAAATGTGATTTATATTTTCTTGAAAAGTGAATTTTAAGTTATAATCATTAACATTAAGTTGGTGAATAAACGCGTGAAGTGAGAGAAGATCACCATCCCAAATAAATAAGAGATCATCTATAATGCGCTTGTAGAATAAAATTTGGTTTCTAAAGATATTGTGATCACTAAAAATAAAGATAGACTCCCACAACCCCATAAAAAGATTAGCATAAGAAGGTGCGAAAGATGTGCCCATAGCAGTGCCTCTGAGTTGAAGATAAAATTGTGCATCAAAAGAAAAATAATTATGTGTAAGTAAAAAAGTAATTGATTCTAACAAAAAAGTGCAAAGTGCTGGTGATAAGTGAGATAACCTAAGAAAATGCTGTACTGCAGAGATACCCTGCTCATGATTGATAATATTATATAGAGAAGTAACATCCATGGTTACCCATCTGTAACTTTCTCGCCATTTGATGTTTTTGATGTCAAATAATAATTGATTAGAATCCTTTAAAAAGGAAGGTAAAGATTGTACTATTGGTTATAAATAAACATCTATGAAACGCGAGAGTCCATCTCCCAAAAATCCAATGCTCGCCACAATTGGGCATCCCGGAGGATTTGTAAGCGATTTATGGATCTTTGGGAGATGGTGAAAGATGGGCACTACTGGGTTAGGGGAACATAGAAAGTCATATTCTTTATTACTCAACACATAAAGTTCTTTCCCCATATCAAGTAATGTATGCAATTGTCGTGAAAAATTGGTGGTAGGATCTGAGCTAAGTTTTCGATAAGCCATGGTATCGGAAAGCTGTCTCAATGCCTCTTGTTTGTAATTATCGGCAGATTGTATAATAATCGCCCCCCCTTTGTCTGCGTTCTTTATAACAATTGTTTTAGAATATGTAATTCTCTCATTTCCAGGGTGGTAAGATTGCCATGCCATTGTGAATCGTGTATAGATGTTTCAGCTAAATTCTTTAGATCTCTTTCCACCAATTTTTCAAATGTGGTGATGTATGGACTTTTTGAACTAAAAGGGCAAAAAGTAGATTTCTTCTTAACAATTGTATGTTCAAAACTTAGAAAATTAGACAGTGATGTCTCCTGTGAATTATCCTCAACATTTTGTTCTAAATATAGATCATCCAAATCTGAAATAGTACAATATTACTTAAACGTAAAATCGAAGTCAGAATGATCTGGTTGTGATGAATCATCACCAGGAACAATAGATGAAGACTCCACAGAATCTGCCAATACAGGTGTCACAGTGTTCTGCTTTTTAAAGAAAAATTTCTTAAGACATAATTTGCGAGTGAATCGTTGTAAATCAAAATATAAGTGTCAAAAAGTTGGAAGTCACTCTGAGGGGCAAAATTTAAACCTCTATTGAGTAGTGATAATTGTCCCAATGTTAATATCTTATGTGAGATGTTAATCACATTATCATCACTTGCGTTTAGGCATATTTCTTGCGCTTGGCTGCCCCTCTTGTACTCCCTCTTCCTCTTGGACCTCCTCGTCCGAGGTGGGAGGTTCGGCTCCCTCGGATACAGCGCCGAGGTGGGAGGTTCGGCTCCCTCGGATACAGCTCGGTCGGGGGAGATTACCAACAAGGGGGCTTGAGGGCCATTCCGACGGACTCCAGGTGAGGTGGTGGCTTTACCGGCTTTGCACTTCCATTGGCTATGCAGGAGGAGCCACTTGCTCATTTCTTATACATACCGGTTCTTTCATTGACTGTTTCATATTGACCTGGCATCGCAGTATTGTAGCATCAGTTTGGGGGTACTTCTGCCATTTTTTCTCATTAGTAAGACCACACCTTGAAGATGGAGTACAATTTTGGGCACCACTCTTTAGAAAATACATTATGGAACTAGAGAAAGTGCAGAAAAGAGCCACCAAATTAATTAAATGGATGGATAATCTGATTACTGAGGAGAGGCAAAATAGTTTACTTGTTTGGAGGTATTTGTATTTTGCTTGCAATTTTATTGTTAACATTCATTTGCAGAATATATATGCTGCATAGATTGGATGCATCATATATACTATGTAAATGCAATGTGTTGATTGGCATTAGAGGTATTTGATTGGCATTTGATGATTGTGATTGTAAGATCAGTTAGGATTATGAAAGGAAATTAATTTTATTGTAGTGTGTCTTTATGGAGAATTGTTATTTGTAGTACAGTATGGTTTTGATAACCCTTCTACATTTATTTGTATATTGGTTCATCATGTGTGTGTGTGTATATATCTGTGTGTATATATATATATATATATATATATATATATATATATATATATATATATATATATTTGCATGATGAAGCCACTGTACAAATTCATGGGTGAAGGGTGGGTATCGGGCCAGTGTGGCTTAACCCCTTAATTACCTTTGCGGTTATTATCCGATAAGGTGTTTAAGGGGTTAATTGATATCTGAATGCAATTACAATGTATTGGCTTTGTTTTGGCTATGTATTTTGTGGGCAAGACAAGGATGTTGCTGGCGACGGAGACTTCTTATTGATGAGGTCAGTAGTACTTTATTTATTTGAATATGCTAGTTAATGTTTTTAATAATGGGCAAATAATCTATTATCCCTATCTGGATAATAGTTTTTTTGCACATTATTGTACTGTAGGTGTTGGGGGGGGGGGGGGTGTATGTATTGAATGTATAGGCCAGGTTTATTTTTTTTACATTCAGGGTTTGTTCCGTTGTTCTGCGTGGGACCTCTGGAGACCACCTGCGGGTCTCCTCGGGTATCTCACGGGTACCAGGCTGGTGGTTCCACGGGTGACACATGCGGGGATGAAGCGGTGGCCTCACATCTGTGGGGGCACCGCGGACCGGTAGTCTGCGGGGATGAAGCTGTGTGGTCCCACTTCTGTGGGGGCACCGCCGACCCGTAGGTGCGGGGATGAAGATGTGTGGTCCCACTTCTGTGGGGGCACCGCGGACCCGTAGTGAGCACCCGTGAGTTCCCCAGACCCCCGTGGGAACCACCCGAGGCCCCGCAGACACCTGTGGGTCTGACCCGGGGCTCCCAGACATCCTTGGGCCTACCGTGGGGACCCAATTGTGGCCCACGGTGACCCAAGGAGACCACCTGGGGGCCATGGTGCTGGCGGGACCCACCAGTAGGCCTCCAGAACCTGTTTGAAAAGGGCTGCTGGTACCCTGTAGGTCTGTCAGGTGCCCCGCCAACCCCCCGGGGACTCGCATGGGGCTGCGTTATGAACCCTGTTTGTAATAGGATAAATGTTGTATTTATGGGGGGGCACAGGGGTTGGGTAATGTATTTATTAAATATTATGATGTTTATTGTGGGTCACTGTATTGTTTTTATTGTGGGTACTGGGGGCGGGGGGGGGTTCCCAAACTGTATGTGGGTAGGCCTCCCTTGTGGGTAGTGGGTGAGCGTGGTTAGGCCTCACGGGGTGGGGGGTTATTGTGGGAGGGTATGTAGGCATCCCGAGTGGTGGGTGAGGGTGGGTTAACCCCTTAATGACTGTAGCGGTTAATAACTGCTATGGTGATTAAGGGGTTAGGGGAATGGATGTTTTCATTAAATGGATGTTTTCATTATTGTGTCTGTTTTGCAGCAGCGTAGGGGGCCATGGGCAGGATGAAGATGAGGATGGCCTTTATCGTGGCAGCCGGACATGGGTGGTAAGTGCTATATGTATTTAATGTATTGATTGGTGTTTATGTATTTAAAATGGGCACATTCACTATTATCCCTTTGTGGATAATAGTAATTGTGGCCATTACTATACTGTATGTGTTAGGGGGGGGGGGGTATTTCTTTATAAGTATGTATGTGTTTAGACATTAATTTGGGGGGGGCACATAATTGGAACTGTAGGCCTGCGGGTAACACCCGAGGGCCCCTGCCGGCCTATAGTATCATTGATGTGCATATATGTGTATGTTAGGGGTTGTTGGGTTATATATATATATATATATATATATATATTGCAAAGAGTGACCTAGGCACACATGTGCAGGGGAAGAGAAAAGAAAAAAAGAGGCCAGCGTGATTGGAGCAGGGAGAGTGACGCCGAGAGACTGTTTCTAGTGTGAGCCGAACGGAGCATTGGCAGTGAATAACACAGAGGGAAATCTCGCGAGAGCCGTACAAGATCGGATCACCTGATGCGGAAGCACTCGCCGGTGTGAGGAGGTCTGGAAGTCGGCGTTCTATACCACGAGTGTGAGAGACTCGCTAAACACTCTCTACTGCCCGTTTTTAACTCATAGAATGTGAGTTAATTTCTTTTGTTTTTTATCCTTAGATGTTTTATTAAAAGGTTTTACACATATGTTTCTCCTTTTATTCCCTACCCTTATATGAGATCCACATCAAGGTATAGTCTGCTAAAACAGACTCAACGTGATTGCTGCAAGGAGCCTTCAGGACAAATCCTTCCTAAGATCCAGGAGCCAAGAAACAGACGAACTACAGGAGCTGAGTTCGGGAGTCCCTAAGTGGATTAAAGGCCTTTATTGATCTGACTAGTGTAAGTGCATATCTCACCAATTTTTAATCTGTTTGTATTGATATACTGCCCTATGATTTTTTTCCTCTTTTTCTTTTCTCTTCCCCTGCACATGTGCGCCTAGGTCACTTTTTGCAATACATTTCCAGCGGCGTTGTGGAGCCGCAGACCTAATTTGGCTGCAAGTCTATAGGGTTAGTAGATTGTAAGGGTATATACCTTTTATTGATTGATTGGCTGAGAGTGTGGTTTTTCAATTTATTTTAACCACATTCAACATATTGTTTTATATCTGCGCTGTTGTTTCTTGTCTATATATATATATATATATATATATATATATATATATTTATATAGAGATATTTATTTATTTAGATATATTTACTTATTTATTTAGTGTGGGGCCGCTGTGTGTGATTATTTTTTATTGTGGCTAGCGGGGGTGGGTGAAGGGGGTATTAGCCCCAATGGTGTTTGTTTTGGCCTTGCGGGGGGTAGCGGGAGGGCTTAACCCCTTCATGACCGTAGCGGTATTAACTGCTACGGTCGTGAAGGGGTTAAGTGCGCACTCAACCCCCCTGCAAGTCCTAAACTCACACCCAGAGCCAAATACTTCCTTCACCCACCCCTGCTAGCCACAATAAAGCTGGCACGGTGGGTTAACCCCTTCATTGCCTTAGCGGTTAGCCACTAAGGTAATGAAGTGGGCTGTACATGCCTTTTTCCTGCCTCGGATGCATGCCGGGGGTTCCGGTGCGGAGACCCCCGGCATCAATCACAGACAGGAAAAAGGCCTGATTTTTTCTAAGTGTCGCCCTTACCGATGCTTCTCCTCCACCAACTTGCCAACTTTAGTTGGCGGGCTGGATTCCCGATAAACTCTCCAGTCTGGAGTGCCGATCAGCACCGAAAAGCTGATCGGGGCTACCTGAATTCAGCCGGGTTAAAAAAGTGCCGATAAGTGGCTTATCGGCAGCCAGCTCCCGATAATTTTTTATCGGAAGGAAAAGTTGCTGATAATTCCCACTTATCGGCGCTTACTGAATCTGGAGGGCAAAAAATGGCGAAAAAATGCCGAAAAAGCCTTATCGGGGCTTACTGCATGGGGCCCTATGTCACAGACACGCTGCAATATTTCTGTGTTATTTCTGCAACCAAACTAATGGCCCATCGGATTAACACAGCAGGGGGCCCTGCTATTTGAATGGGACTGGTGGGGACCCCTTTGTGTTAATCCGATGGGCCATTAGTCTGGCTGCAGAAATATCACAGAAATGTTGCAGCGTTTCTGTGAGATAGCCACAGATTTTCCAAGCCTAGCAGGAGAGAACAGTTGGCCACCTCTGTATACAGAGATATACCAAATAAGTAAACATGGGAAGGATGTTGATCCAGGGAGTCATCTGATTGCCAATATTTGAAGTAAGGATATAATTTATTTTCCCCCTTATGAGAGATCATTGGTAATGTGTCACTGGGGTCTTTTGTCTGCGTTCCTCTGGATCAATATACTGTAAGTACAAATATAGAATGAAGTATCAGTTGTCTGAATTTAGCATAGGTTCAACTTGATGGACTTAGGTCTTTTTTCAACCTCATCTACTACAGGTATGTAACTATGTAACATGATTTCAACCATTAGGTTGGTGCCTTAGGCTTATTATCAACTTTATATAGCTGGTATGGAAATTCTTTTAGGAAGTGTGAAACAGGATTCATTTAAATGTAATTTGCATAGCTATTAGCATATTGCTCAGGTGTGCTCCTTTTTCAGCATAGGCATGTCTCCCTAATTTATTTGGAGGGACACTTCAGGGGATATATATACAACTGCAACTGCTAATAATATTAGAAAGGTATTTCTTTCTTCATTCTCATTCATTCTTGCTCTCCTCCTCTCTCTGCAAGATTGCAGTCAATGGCAAATTTGAATTAATCCACCCAAATCGTCAAGTATGTGGATTTTGGCAAACGGATTTCAGGAATCTAATTTTTATTGTTTCGCCCATATCCACTGCTCGGGCCACTTTTGCATGAAAACCCCCATTTAAGGCAATAGGGGTTTTTTTTGGGGGGGGGGGAGGGGCTGAAATGGCTCAAATGACCACATTGGAGTATATAGGCAATTACCACCTTAAATTGGTATGGTCACATGACAAAATACACATAGGACAAACACTAATTTAAAATTCTACTTTTTTTCTTGAAACAATACCTATATAGTACAGTACATGACAACTCTGACACAGAAATCATAGTTTACATTTTTATTTTCTTGCAAAAATTTGAAGAATCCCTTGGCCACGTAGTAGCAACTCTTGGTAGTAAAAGAGTTACAAATTGATAGTATGTTTTACTGTTTACGTAATACATAAAAGAAAGAGGTAATTATTTAAGCATCTAAATATATGCTATACTTCAATATACAGTATGTCTATGGTCTAAGGGTCATGGATACCAATACCATCCCCTTCTGTACAAAACTCTTTAACATTTTTCTAATTAAAGTATTTTAAATCAGTTCATACTAATACATTTTCAAATTCCACGAGTGCATTCATTAGGGAACTTTTCTGTCTGTCTAAATAAAGTAAAAACATACAATAAATACTTAACTATCTGTTCATAAAGAGTCGGTAAACATGCAATAAGCATTTTTATTGGTTCCCATCTCTCAAGGATGGATTCCATACATTTGTAATATATTGCAGAGAAAATAAGTGACTGGATAGCAAAAAGGGTTGAGGGAGACCGCACCATGTTACCCACAAGCATTATTTCTTTGTCTTTAATAAGAAAATAAAAATGTTCAATTTATAGTCTCTCCTCAATTTAAAAGGCATACAGTATTTGTATATTTGTTTTCCTATTTAGTTATTTATTTATGACCAATGACAGTCTTTACAGCATCTTGGATAAGTCCCAACATCAGTATAGTAAACTATTAGTGAGGATATGTATCCTCTTTTATTAGGAGTGTTTTTTGCACACATAAATATATAAAAACTACTTTTTATTAAATGCAATATATTCATCAAGTCAGCATGGAGAAGGGAATGTTCCTATTACACATTTTTATGATACATCAGCTATTTTGCAGCTTTGAAAAAAATATGCATCAGGGTTTCAGATGTACAATAAATATGTTAAGAAAATTGCTTTTTATATGTCTTAAACCACAATAGGTACTGTACTGTAGCTGGAAAAGTATTGCAAGATGTGACATTGATTTTAAATGTATCCATTGTCTCCTAATTGAATTTTTTTGGCATAAAAAAAACACAGGGATATGGTTTAATGATGCTCCTAACACATGATAAAGCTTTACCTGAAAAATGTGCTGATAATATAACAGTGGATTACTTCATCTTTTATGCCCCTGCAACAAATATATGAATATTGTGAAAAATACAGAATTAATCTGATTCACCTATTACATGGTGCAATAAGGAATGCGACACTGTCCTGGATCTGACTGGGAACATATGACAGGAGATATGGGATTGGATAAGAAGAAAAACAGAGAGAATCTGGAGACCAACTGTCAGTCTGAGAAAGAGACAGAGATTGGATAGTGACAGTCTGAGAGGCACACAGAGAGACAGCCCAGGTGACAGTGAAAGGGGCTTAAGAGACACAGCCTAAGGCTAAGGCCCCGGTCTCTCCACTGTAACGCGCGCACGCGATATTGGTGACGCGTTCAGCCGATTCCCCGGTCTGCAGCTCACTGCAGGCAGAGAGACCGGGGGGGCATGGTGGGGGAGTGACGGGGGCATGATGGGGGCACGGCCATGATGTCACCCGGCAGGTTCGCCCTCATTGGCTGAACCGCCGGTGGGCGTGCCTAATCGCTCGACGCGAGTCCTGCTCTCAATTCTATTGAGAGCAGAAGCAGCTCTCGCCCGAGCGCTGCGGCCCCCCCTTGCAGCGGGCCTGGCGCCATTGAGGGGAGGGCTCTGGTCCGTGCAGCATCTGCCACAGCGGATGCTGTAGCAGGCAGCGGGGGCAAGGCCTAACACTCACAGAGGTGAGAGAAGAGGCTTGCTAGCCAAGGAGAGAGAAATTGGGAGACAGCATAAAATACACATCCCCTATACACAGAGAAAGAGGGAGAAGGGACCACAGCAAGAGAGATTCAGATACTTGCCTGGATGTTAAAGAGTAACCGGATAACAGACAGCGGGGGGGTCCTTTCCCACATCTTTCGAATATCCTTTGTGTAATACACTCCTCAGAAATGTTTCACCTTTAACAGGCCTGCAACACAACTGCACATCATTTTAAGATGAAAGCTCTAATGCAGTACTGGCAATAATAATATTGGCCTAATTTACTGGGATTAATACAAGGGACAGTAGCGCAGCATCCTCATTTATTGTGTTTTGCATACAGTATGTAATATATATATATATATATATATATATATATATACAGTGTTCGACAATCCTATACATTTACACGCCCGGGGCGGGTGGATTTAACCTCCGGGCGAGTAAATATTGGCCCAAGCAGCACACGTGTTTGTTTTTTTAAATTTCCCTGCTCGCGCTGAAATTTTCCCTGCTCGCGCTGGCTGAAAAAAAAAAAAAACTCCCCTACCTGACAGCTCTTGGCAAGGGGTTTCACCTGTTCTTCTATTAGTTTTAATAACTTATCTAAGGAAGAACTGATTGAATTTGAGAATCTGAAAAGGAACAAAGACTTAATTATTAAAAAAGCCGATAAAGGTGGTGCCATAGTCGTGCAGCATGTTGATAATTATATCTTAGAAGCCTTACGTCAATTGGGTGATCAGAGTTCCTATCAGAAACTTGGATCTAATCCGACCAAACATTTTCTTGTGGAATATTTGACTCTTATTGACCTGGGGAAGGAATTGCGGGTTTTAAACGATAATGAGTTCTCCTTTCTTAATGTTTCACACCCCATTGTGCCTATTTTTCACCATCTCCCAAAGATCCACAAATCCCTTACTAGTCCCCCAGGTAGACCTATTATTTCTAGTATTGGATCTTTGGGAGATGGTTTATCTAGGTACGTGGATTCTTTTTTACAGCCACTTGTCCACAATCTCCCTTCTTATCTTAGGGACTCTTCTGATTTAATTTGCACTCTTTCCACTTTCACTTGGTGTTTACATTATATATGGGTTACTTTAGATGTCACATCATTATACACCAGTATTGGTCATGCACAAGGGATTCAAGCTACACAGTTTTTTTCTAGATAAATCTTCACTTACACCAGCACAAATCATCTTCATTATGGAGGCGATTTAATTTTTGCTACATCACAATTATTTTCTTTTTGATTCCACTTATTACCTTCAAACACGGGGCACGGCTATGGGCACCTCTTTCGCCCCATCATACGCTAACCTCTTCATGGGCTTTTGGGAGACTTTATTTCTTTTTGGGGACAACAATCCACATCGAGCTAACATTATATTCTACCGTCGTTCCATCGACGATTTGATTCTGATTTGGAGAGGTAGCAATATGGAATTGGTTTTGTTTATTGACTACCTTAACAAAAATATATACAATCTAAAATTCACATTTGAATCAAACAGACATCGTATTAATTATCTAGATGTCTGTCTTTATGTCGATATGGATTGTAATGTTCAAACTGACCTCTACCGTAAGACTAATTCTCGCAATTCCTTTCTCCAGGCCAGTAGTGCACATCCATTTGCATTAATTAAGGGAATACCTAAGGCACAATTTTTACGTCTACGCAGAGTTTGTTCGACTGAACAAGCCTTTATTGATAGATCTGCTGATCTTAAAAACAGATTTCTATCAAGGGGCTATAGTAAGTCTAACATAGACTCTGCTTATGTCAATGCTTTACAAGTGGACCGAAAGGATTTGTTAAAATCCAATAGGAGAACAAAAGATGGATTTTCCAAGAACTCTACACCTTTATTTATATCTACTTATAGTAGACAGTCTAGACAAATTCGTAACATTATTCTGAAACACTAGAATGTACTTAAGCTTGATGAACAACTTAAGACATATGTTGATATTCCACCAAAATTTGTCTTTAGAAGGGCGAAGACCCTGGGACACTACTTATCACCAAGTTTACTACAGACCTGTGGTAAGACTAATGTTACTTCTAGGATTAGAGGTTTCAAGAAATGTGGAAATTGCAATATGTGCAGATATGCAATTCCACTTAAACGTTTAAAAAATGTTTATACTAAGGTAAATTTGAGAATTCAATCATTGATCACATGCAACTCCAATTACGTCATATACATGTTGAGATGTGGCTGTGGTAGTAAATATATAGGGAGAACGATACGCCCTCTTAAGCAAAGGATATCAGAACATTTGAGATCCATCAAGCAGAAGGATGATAAATATCCCGTCTCTAGACATTTCTCTGCGTGCCCCTCTGGCAATATTAATAATTTTTCTTTTTCTGCTCTTGAGTTCATCAAGGCACCTGTCAGAGGTGGGAATAGGGAGAATATCCTTAACCGTTGAGAAATGTTCTGGATACATTCTCTGGGATCAATGGCTCCGCGAGGGATGAACACAGACTGGGAACTTAAGCATTTTTTGTCCCAGTGATAATGGTGTTCATCCCTCGCTGAGTATATTTTTGTTTATTCTTCCTCCTGATTGTGATGACAGTTATTGAATATTTGTTTATTCTGTCATTGTATATATGTTATGTTATCAGGTTCTACATCTTTAGGTCTTATAGATTATGGACATTAGCCTATGACTATTTTTATTTTTATTAAGTTTATATACAACTATTAACATTGAATAAATTTATATCTTGTGTAGTCGTGAAACGGTCAGATAGAATATCTATCTCTATGTTGGTTATAAAGAGAGATTTTTGCCAGTATGGTTAGTAGCTTAATATATTTTTCAATTAAAGTTTTAATAATTGGTACATGTCTCTCTGTAAACCACCTTTTTCTATCCCTTTTACTTTTATTCTTTCAAGCAATAAGGGTTTTTATGGCCTTTATATATACATATTCAGCATAGTGTTTTTTTCATTTAATTTTCTTTTATTTAATTTTCTTTCTCTTTTTATTTATTTATTTATATTTAGTTTTCTTTATATTTTTCCCCCATTTCTATGATTTTATTATGTCTAAACGTATAGACATATGTTATCATGGTCTTTATAGTTGTGGGAGATTGCTGGCTTTGTATATGTATTGGTGTGTGTGTGGTCTTGGTGTGTCCTCCTAGGTAGATGGCTCTGTGGGGTTCTTCCTTGTCTCTTAGAGACACCAGTGACTCTGGAAGTCTCGTGAGATTCAGGGTTGGTCCCTTTGACGTCACTTCCGGTTACGGACACAATCCAGACAGATCAATATGTTGTTCCTTGTTTGGACGCGTCCTCCAGGCTAGGTGGCACAGTATGCTCTACTTGATTTGTCTCCTGGGACTCCAGCTAGACGGGCAAGTATCGCGAGATTTTCGGCTGGTTCTGCTGACGTCACCGGTGCCTGAGGATGCGATCGATTTAGGTAATTAGACAATGTGTATATGTGTGTGTGTTTTGTAACTGGGGCATACTCTTTGACAAAGGGCTTAGCCCAAAATGCGTCAGAGTGGGTGGTTGCTCCTTTTATGGTGTCTCCCCTTGTCGCTCAATAAAGTAGTTTTTAAACTATGGTGTGCTGGTTCCTGCTATTTGTCCCTGCGCTGTGCTCCACTTCCCTCCCAGAGGCTGTTTTTTCCTGATCTTCAATCAACTGGATGAACGCTTACACGGAGTTTCTGCTGTTCGGTGTCACTCTACACAAACAGTGAGTGGACCATGGTATTACTTTGCTGGCTTCTGTGTGTGTCATCTACATGTTCTGTGACCTTATCTGAGTGTGGTTGGTTAAAAGGGGACCGTCTGACATTTGTATTTGTGTCCCCCTAGTACCCTATAAATCCCACTCTAGGATTTAAGCCATTATTGGCGGTCACGTGTTCATTAACCATAGATTGGGATGATAACCCATGTCATTTTTCTGGAGCAGTTTTCGTTCAAATTTGTATACCCAGGATCAAGATTATTGATGTCCGTTACCTATGGGACTTATTATATGATATACCTGCGGAATATTTCTGTTGCACCATGACTGGACTCCATGTCCTGTCTTTGTCATGTGACAGCTGATTGGTGCGTGCTCCCAGGCTTTGCGGGCGCGGCCAGGCTCTATATGAGCCCGCCCCCAATGAGCGGCCATTTTTTCTGGCCGGAGATCTGTTGGAGAGTTAGTTCTCTCCAATTCTCCATCTTGCGGCCCCTCTGCTCCTTCCCTGCAAGCCCCCTTACTCCCTGTTTCCCTCGCGGGGCAGGAGATTGTAGTGGGGGTGTTCCCCCCTTCTCTCCCTGTCCCGGCTTCCCTCATGGGGCAGGAGATTGTAGTGGGGGTGTTCCCTCCTTCTCTCCCTGTCCCGGCTTCCCTCACGAGGCAGGAGATTATAGTGGGGGTGTTCCCCCCTTGTCGCCCTGTCCCGGCTTCCCTCGTGGGGCAGGAGATTGTAGTAAGGGTGTTCCCCCCTTCTCTCCCTGTCCCGGCTTCCCTCGCGGGGCAGGAGATTGTAGTGGGGGTGTTCCCCCCTTCTCGCCCTGTCCCGGCTTCCCTCGCAGGGCAGGAGATTGTAGTATGGGTGTTCCCCCTTCTCTCCCTGTCCCGGCTTCCTGCGTGGGGCAGGAGATTGTAGTGGGGGTGTTCCCCCCTTCTCTCCCTGTCCCGGCTTCCTGCGTGGGGCAGGAGATTGTAGTGGGGGTGTTCCCCCCTTCTCTCCCTGTCCCGGCTTCCCTCGCGGGGCAGGAGATTGTAGTGGGGGTGTTCCCCCTTCTC